>NW_012133858.1:1425660-1428057 GCF_000956105.1 Propithecus coquereli
TGTTATAATAAAAAAGTATCTATTTTTTACCTTTGTCTAACAAATTCCCTACCCCTCATCATATTTTCCCACCTCAAGACTTAGATATTTCCTTATATTTCAAAATGTACTTTTGTTCCTTACAGGGCATTCCAAGCTGTGATTATTCGGTGGTCACTTGGACCACTCCTTCCAGCATCTTACGTATAGGATGGATTCAAATGTCTTATGGCTCAATCACTAACGAGAGGCAGTGCAGGGCACAGACTGCACAAGCTCTGAGGCACATCTGTAGGTGTTCTAACATCATTTTATCCTATCATACATAACCCCTGGATTTAGAGAAGAGGATAAGAACTGAAAGGGAGTAAATTATATACTGGCAGGTACGTGGGTTTGCCCGTTTGTTTCTGAGACGTGCTGCTTCATCCTCCAGGTCGAGGTCTCCCAGCAGGCCAGGCTGAGGTGGAGATGATAGAACGAGCCCGGGAGAAGCGTGCTTGGGAAGCCGCTCTTCCCCCTCTGAGCGACACCTCCCAGTTTGAGAAGAGGAGGAGGATGATGAATGCTATGGAGAGGAAGGAGTGGGCCTTCAGAGAGCAGGAGATTGAAAAGTAGGTTCTCTGTCACCCAGACAATTGTTCCTGTGCTGATGGGAGTAATGTTAATGCTTTTTATCTGCAAAACATTTTCCTGAATGTTTGGGTTTAAAAGCAATTCTCAGCCAGGCTTGGTGGTGCACACATACAGGTCCAGCTACTTGGGAGGCTAAGTGAGGAGGATCCCTTGAGCCCAGGAGTTCATGACCAGCATGGGCAACATAGCCAGACCCCGTCTCAAAAAACAAAATGAAACAAAACAAAACAAAACAAAAACCAGCAATCTTCAACCTGTAGAGATAGGAAATTGGGTTTCTGGTTCTGGAGCAATCACACAATTCTGATGTGGTATAGAAGCTCTCTATAATTTTCTCTCCAATAACATAAGAATGTATCATGCCCTCTTTGTGTGTGAGGAAGTTCAGCATAAAACCCAGATTTGAACAGTTCTTCAAGGATATCTCTGATCCTTCTCTTCCCTTTTTCCTTTAGTATCTCTCTAGACTGTCACAGAATCCCACTGATTTCTGCAAAGCATCCTTCGGTCTATTCCTTTGTGTTCCTTCCCAGTGCCACTGTCCCCAGCCCTGGGCTGTCTTCACATCCCACCAAACATCTGAAAGTTAGTCCTAGTTCTTACTCTCAACAGTGGATTCATAGGCGGGACTCCTTGGGTTCTAGCAGGAGCTGGTGGGGCATTTCCTATTTACAAGACAGATGTGGGATTCTTCCATTAAGAGGTGAGCTTATATAATAATATGTATAAATAACAATATGCTGAGGTACTTCTGGCTGAGTTTTTAATCATTTTAACTGATATATTTTCAGTAATGAGGTTGTTGCTGATATGTAGAAATGATAAGAAATGATGAGAACCAAAAAATTATAACTCTCTAGGAAGAAAGAAAGGAAGGGCACTTGGTGAGGTTGTCATTTGTTCTGTGCTGAGGCGCTTTATTGCTCATGGCAATGCTACCACGGCCCCTTGCACACACGAGGAGGACCAAGAGAGTTAGGGACTCAGCTTGGTGCTGAATTCAGAATATGTCATCATTATTATTATTTTGCAATACCTTCTTATTAAGCCTAAATCCAGACTATGGGATGTTTTGGCAAAAGCTTGCAATAGAAAATAGCGTTTGGGGCAAAGCAGGTGTCAGATACCCAATTTTGTCTGCAGAAATGTAAATGTATTGCTGTACTTTGGAGAGGTATATGTCTTGTCAGAAGGCATTAAAGATATTGAAAATGTACTTGGCTAGAGTGAAGGCATCACCTGAGAAAGTGAATATATTTTTTAAACTGAGAGCAATTTTAATAAACGGATTTTAAGTGCCTTCTATGTGCTGAGCTCTGTGCTCTGGGTTGGGGAAACAGAGATGAACAGGAAACTGCTGTGCCCTGACAGAGCTCCTATGGCCTACTGGGGCAGGGCATGGGCAGAGGATGGGGCGAAAGAGTTCATACCAACACTTCTCGGGCAGTGTCTATCAGGCGATGTGCTGCTCTACACACAAAATGCTAGGAAACCCAGGTGGGAGAACAATTCTTTCTGTTTGAGGCAGGCGATTTGGGAAAACTACTGAGAGGAGGTGGCCTCTGAGCTGGGTGATGAAGGATGAGTATGAAAGCCATCAGGTAGACAACAATATCAGTGATGATGATGTTGAAGATACCCATAGCACATGGGACACTTACAGCGAGTTTACTGTGTGCCGGATAAAAGTCAGTAGTTCCACACACCAGCAGCATCAGCATGACCTGGGAACTTGCTGGGAATGCACATTCTCAGAAGCCATCCCAGACCTAATGAATCCAG
>NW_012133858.1:1431211-1433795 GCF_000956105.1 Propithecus coquereli
AATATGCACAGTCGAGCCTTTTCCCTCCAAGAGTCAAACAATTTTGAAAGCTATAAGCTGGGACATCTTCTGGCTTCTTCTTGTGTTAGCCAAGATGAACCTGTAGTCTCCTCTTTTTATTACTCTTGCAGGGGAGGACCCTTCCCCTAATTCTCCACTGAACATGTATTTTCCAGTTACTGTGAGTTTCATTCATTTAATAAAGTTTTATTGACTACTTCTTTTGGCCCGGAGCTTGGAATGCAGTTATAAAAGATTTTTGTTGAGTACCAATTGAGGACACTAGCTAATTTAGCTTCTGTCACTGCCGCTTGTCTCATGGCAATCTGGGCCACACAGATGGCAGACCTCTGTTTTTAGTGTTACATTCTGGCTGTGGTGAGTCATCATGAAATTCATTCATTTTAGCAGCTTCCCTGTGAATCACACTAGAATTGGTTTACTATTCTGCCTTTGGATAATTCAGAGCTACATTTTGGAAATCGTCATGGAGGTATGTTTTATTTCAGCAATCAGAAAACTTGTAGGAAAGGGAAAGAATATAGAAGGGAAATTGGAGCGAAGAAATATCATCAAGGACTATTCTGATTACGCATCACAGGTCTACGGACCTCTGTCTCGTCTTGGTCGTTTCCCAGACAACAACTCAGAGGACTTTGTAGTGAAAAACCACTATCTCAACACCTATGAAGGTAAGCAATCTACATAATTAGAAGTCCAGTATGAGAGGAGTTATCTTAGAAATGGAAATTAAATATATAAATTAGGAATTTTAGACTAAAAGCTAAACAAAAATATTTGCAATAAACAGCAGTGAACAGGTTTAATATTATTATTAGTAAGAGTTCATATGAAGCAACAAAAATTACTAAGACCCAAATAAATAAATGAACACACTATAGACCAATTTAGGGAGTAAATTCAGTTAGCTAGTACATATTAAAAAATATTTAATGTCACTACTAATCAAAGTTATAAAAAATGAAATAGCAAAAACTTTTATACCAGGTTTATGAAGCCAACAAGAAATGCATAATGAAATCAGCCCTTTACTAAAAAGAAATGTCAATAAACTAGTGGGCAAGGGAATGGAGAACCAGCGGACAAGTTGGTGGAGAGGGCTATACCTTTTATGAAGTTCAAAAGAGCCTTATTTAAATTATTTAATTGCAGTTGACAAGTTGAAGCATCACGTGGCCAAGATCATGCGTTGATGGTTACGCTATTGAACTGGTAGCTCTGACTATCCATCGGAGCGGAATATAATAATACATTGGTGACATCTACTTTAGAATAGCGGCACCATGTATCGTAGAATCATTAGTTTTCTGTTGATTTTTATTTTGGAATTACTACTTTTTCGTAAGGCAATATTTTCATTTTAGAATGCATTTCTCATTTTATAGTCTAAGTCACTGAGAACATGAGTTAATTACACAGAAATGTGCTATACATTTCAAGGATAGTTCACTCTATCATATGAGACACTCCCCATCAACAACTCTAATGAAACCACTGGGCAAACAGCTACTAAAATTAACCATATACTTTAAACATGATAAACATAAGCACTGGATACTAAAAGCATATACTTCCTTCTCATAGGATTAGTCGAACTCGAGTCAAGTCTCCCAGATTTTGTGACACAACCCCGAATCAGACCTCCAAAATTAAAAGTCATTACCACCAAATCTGGTTTTCTGAAGAGAACAGCAAGGTTTGACTGTGAGTTGGCAGAGGTTCATCAGGTATAATTGTTATCTGGAAGACAAGATGCTTCTACTGTGATTTTTACAGAGAAATACTACACTCTAAAAATTACACTTTATCTTGGGTAGTAGCATCCAGTGGGTCTAACATACAGCCTTACATTCTTTCTCCTCTCTAGACTTTTCTCTCCTAGAGGTTGTCCATGCTGTGCTGAATCAATGTGGTTTTTCCCTCATTTCAAATTGTAGGAAAATCTCTTGGAGGTTATTTTCCCCATTAGTAGAAGTCATATACTTTCTAAAAGTGTTTCCAACTTTGGATCAATATAATAAAATTTGACACTATTTTAGGTGTAGCAAGTTTCTAGTATTAGGAATTACCGTTGGTGTTAATAGTTGTATTAATAATAGGTCTCATTTTCTACCTTTTATATTTGTTATCAGGCATCATAAAGATAAGAGAGTCATGTTCAAATTCTTTCTCATCTAGTTTAAAATTCAACTAGAGGAGAGAGTTTGCTGGCCATCCCATGAACCAGCCACACAGCATCTGCCTGCTGGGCTTTTTTTTTGGCTAATTGAGCTATAGGTGAACAGACTTGGGTGCTTAGAATCTGTGGTTTATGTATGATAGCAGTGCTCAATCTTTCCCATGCATCAGAATCACATGGAGAGCTTGTTAAAACACATGTGGCTGGGCCCCACCCGCAAAGTTTCTGATTCAGTAGGTCTGGGTGGGGCTGGAGTATTTGCATTTTTTGCAAGTTTCCAGGTGATGCTGATGCTGCTGGTCCAGGAACCACACTTTGAGACCCACTGGTGTATGACATACTCTCACTGCTGGCCCATGTATGTTTGTTTGTTCAGTTGATTTT
>NW_012133858.1:1436100-1437287 GCF_000956105.1 Propithecus coquereli
GATGTTCTGTTCTGTTGCTTCCCCCACCCCCCACCTCCATTCTTTTTTCTCATTGCATTTCAGTTTGGGAAGTTTTCTTTGACCTGTCTTCAAGTTCCCTGATTCTTTCCTTGGCCATATCAAGTCTATTGATGAGCCCATTGAAGACGTTTTTCATTTCTGTTACCACATTTTCATTTCTAGCCTTTCCTTCTGATTTTTTAAAAAGTTTTCATCTCTCTGTTTCCATTACTCATCTATTATTGTATGTTGTCTACCTTTTCCATTAGTTCCCTTAACATATTATTAATAATCGTGGTAACGTTAAGTTCTCTGATAATTCCAATATCTGTGTCATATCTGAGTCTGGTTGGTTTGTCTTTTCAGACTGTGTTTTTTTCTTGATTTTTAGCATGGCTTTTAATTTTTTTATTGATAACCTGACATCTGGTCTCAAGTAGCGGGCAATGAGATAAATAGGACAGAGTGTGGGATTTATGTGAATCTGGCTAGAAGGTGGGATGTGTGTAGTGTTTGTTGTAGTTGTAGGTATCAGAGGCTCTACATTATTTTAGTGTCCTGTTTTTATCTCCCTTTTTGGATTTGGAGTGAAATGCCATTATGTAGAATCTATCAATTTGGAAAATTGGATTGAGGAGAGTCACCAAATATTAGGCTTATGTCCAGGCAGTGTATCTTTTTAGGCTTAAGGTTACATTATTTTGAGAATACAGAATCATAGAAATATGAAGGTACAGGTGGTATAAAGTTGGTTTTTTTTTTTAAAAAAAAATGCTTTATGAGCTATGTCATAGTAATCATAGAGGATAAATACCCAGAATAGCATAAAAGAATTTCCACAGTGCAATATTTTCAAGCTATTCTTGGTAGAAATTTGGGCTGAAATATGTCTTTGATGCTTTGTCAAATCACTTATGTCATAAAGTGGACTAAAAGAATCTACCAATTAGTCCTTTCTTCTCTTTTTGAAATCCATGGATCAAACATAGTTGTTTGTCTTTTGAGCATATTAAAATATAATATTCTCATATTCATTCATATTTTCTTTCTGTCTCTCTCTTTCTCTATCTCTCTCTCTCTCTTTCCCTCTCTTTCAGTGAGCTTTACCTTTCAAGGCAATTGTGAGGCTGATTTGGAAGAAAATCTTAATTTTGTTTGTTTGATTGATTATGCTTTCCATTGGACTT
>NW_012133858.1:1438592-1440582 GCF_000956105.1 Propithecus coquereli
AATATATAAAATTTATTATATGATGAAAAGTTAACTAAAGTATGATTTTAAATTAACAAAGTCAGAATTTTGGTCCTTTTAAATTAAAAGTATTCCCCTATGGCTGAAAATAGAACCAATGAACAAAATCTTATATCATGTGTAATTTTGGCAGGACTTTTGGTGATCAAAAGTAAAAAAAGAAAAAGAGTATGTAAAACTACAAACACATATACTCTTTCACTAGGAGACAAGTTCATTTTTGAAAATTTGGATATGCAGGCCTTCAAGGCCAAAGTACAGCTCTGTATCCAGTTTGAGACAATTGCCATTTAATGCTCCGTGGTTTCCCCATAACAAGACATACCAACTATTTCAATCATTTACTGCACAGGAAAATTTCCTATTGCCCAGGCATTCAGCAAATTAGCTCATGTGGAAGAAATAGGGGTTGGGGGTTTTGCTTGTATACATATAACACAGAACCTTTTAGAAACTCAAAAAAACAAGTTAAAATCCCCAAAATCTTGGATTAAAATGGATATACCAAGAATATGCATCGTGTTTAGTCAGTGGCTAATGTATCCTTAGGAGTATCATAGCATCCCTTCAGAGTTGCACACACCCCTGTTAGGACTTTCTTAAACTGATCTAGCAAAGGCATAGAGAATATTGGTTCTGATTGATATTCAGATCTGAGGCCTAGATCTGGTAGTAGAGGGAAATACAAAGATAAGGGATGATGTTAGTTGGTGTTATTTCAGGCACTGTTGGATAAGAAGAACAAAGTTTGTGAGACAAAGAAGCCCCTGCGTTTCCTTCATAGAAACCCAATACTTCAACCTCGGCTTCCCACTCCAACTCTGCAATTGAGTTCCAATGTAAGTTCGAAGCTTTTGTATTTGAAATGCTAAACTCAATGTTGTCAGTTTAGTCTTAGCAGAGTTCGGGTTGAAAACAAATCTAATTCAATGGTATTACTTTCCCAAGCCCCGATTCAAATTTTTCATTACTCTTATGTATCAAATATCGCACACACACATAAACAAGCAAAATGAAATGAAATCTAAACCCAATCCTTTTCAAGAATAAAAACACAAAGAATAAAAAATCTTCCCATGAAAAATCAGCATCAGAAGGTGATCATCATGCATATCAAATAGAACAAGAAGATTGAATGATGATCAGTTACCATAACTGTCTTCCCACATGGGGAGGTGGCTGATGACTGTTGGAGTTGAAGAGGAATGAAATGCCAGAGGTGTCGTCAAGACAGGCTGGCTTCTGGGGTAGGAATGACTCAAAGAGGTCACCCTGACCAGGGCCACATCTTACCAAACTCAATTTGGGCAAAGTACCAGAGTTGGCTAGGATTTAGAGGACTGAATCAAAGCAAGCCCATAAAAAACTGCTAGAGATGCCACAATGCAAATGTATTACTTTACAGATAAAAATATGACTGCCTGGTGGATTGGGATGGTCCTCTTGGCTGGTCAGCACATTATCTCCCAGTACAGGGCAATCCTCACAAGAAGCCAAATTGTATTGAGAAGGTTGGTGTGTTTCTGGCAGGGGGCAGGTGTTGTTGGGAAATTCCACTACATCTGTTACCACCTCTGATGGGTGGCCCCTGCAGAGGGCCTGGCATCCTTCCACTAACTGGCCAGGATGTGCTCCTGGACAACGTCCCCTTTTCTAGACTTCGTGCAAGTCTTTGGTTAACACGTTGTCTTTCACATGCATTAGTGCCATCAATTGGACTGTTGCTTTTTTATACATTCAGATGTACCTTAATTGGATTTATAGACCTTGCTCTTTCTGCTTTGGACACATAGATATTTAAGGTGATTTTTGTAAATGGCTAGTCCTGTCCATTGCATTCTGATTTTACCAGTGTAGCTGAGTTCTTGTGAGAAGCAACTCATTGGGACATAGACTAGCTGTTTTCTTTGTCTACTTATGACCAAACATGAAAATACTATTGAAAAAAGGATGTTATAAGCAATGCTTG
>NW_012133858.1:1442127-1443662 GCF_000956105.1 Propithecus coquereli
TCCCCAAGAGAAAAGCCACAGTTAAGTTCAGACAGCAGATTGTGTGTTATAAACCAGGGGAAGATTTATTGGAAAAGAAAATATGGCCATGAACAATGCTATCCCCAGGATTTTAGGGAAGGAGCACAGGAAATGAGGGAGAGTTCTAGTTTCTTAATATGACCCTAGAGTTGTCACCTTGTATTTGAGAGGCATTTTCAGACACTGGGTAAACATCTCACTGAAAGCTAAGCCTGTTCTCTGCCTGAGCAGCTGAAGGCCCAGAAAAGCGGACTAAGCACTAGCTCTGGAGGACACACCTGCTCTGTGGACCCGAAGGGACAGGACAGAACCCACTGTTCCCAAGGGTCTCATGAGTGGCTGCTTCCTAGTGCTTGTCACAAATGGATGGTAATGTGCAGGTCTCTCTTTGATTTGATTTGATACAGATGTTTGAAGGGAAAGAAAAGCGACTGGAGTTGATCCAGGAGTTGCGCACCAGCCACGCACTACAAGATGATGATAAGCTGGTGAAAAAAGCCGAGAAGCAAGAGACCCTGGCCCTCCTGCAGCAGAGGAACTTGCATGAGCACAAGGTTTTCCCTTTTTTCATGTTACTTTCTCGTTACATTTCCCCCTTGATTTTTATCATTGCACAAACAACATTATAAAAACAATAAATAAAATGATAAAAAAGAAACACCTCCCCAATCCCATCACTCCATCGGCATTCTTAGACAAGGCTGCTGCAGTCCATAACTGGGACTGTGCCCTCACTGAATTGAAGATGGTGTTATTTTCTTCATTTGTGAAAAAAAACCGAAAAAAAACAAAAAAAGAAACACTACCACCACCAACAAAAAAAACACACACACACAAAAAAATGCGGTTTTTCAACTATAAGATTTTCTCCATCCTAGTTTTTCCTTAAATATTTGGTAACTCTACTCTATGTCACTTAGTGAGGGATTAGCAGAATGAATAAGTAATAAAAGCAACATGGAAAAAGTGAGAAATGATATTTATTTTAAAATATCAACAGTTATTTCTGAGTTTTGGAGCTGTATATAGCTCACGCTGGTTAAACTGCATATTAAATATGTTACTACCTCATGATATCTGGTGCCTTTCATCATGACCTCCTGGCTGTGTACCACCTGACACAGATGAGAATTGCAGCTTTATTTTTTTTTCCTAGACACATTTCTCAGAAAGCATGAATTGCAGCTTTAAACCAGCTGCTGTAAATGTTTTTCCTGCTCCCTTCCACTGTTTGTCTATATACACACACCCTTTTTAATGTTGTCGACCACAGTGTACGTACACTTTTACTCCCTCTCCCACTTTTCTGTGAGCCAATCTGAAGAAGAACCAATTTGCAAAGAGTTTAGTGTTTTAAGAAAGTAATACAGCAAAGTTAATATGACCCACCTCCAGTAATACACATGACTCTTGTGCTGTGCGGGCCCTGGGTACAAACGGTCAGCAGCTGGGAAATGACCACAACTTAATTTCTTTTACATGGCATCAGCACCGTGGATGGTTGCTGAGCTGGG
>NW_012133858.1:1447557-1448560 GCF_000956105.1 Propithecus coquereli
ACAGGGTCAGGCTCATCAATATCACTGTCTTCCACCTCCGCATCTTGTCCCACTGGAAGGTCTTCGGGGGCAATAACACACATAAAGCTGTCACCTGCTATGTCATCTCCTAGGATAACAATACCTTCCTCTGGAATAATTCTTGAAAGACTTACCTGAGGCTGTTTTACAGTTAACTTTTTTTCATATATAAGTAGAAGGAGAACTCTAAAATAATGATAAAAAGTATATTATAGTAAATACATAAACTAGTAACATAGGCACTTATTATCAGGTATTATGTACTATATACATAATTGTATGTGCTACACTTTTATATGACTGACAGTGCAGTAGTAGTCATCACTACACCAACATCACCACAAACACATGAGTAGTATGTTGTGCTAAGATGTTACTAGGGTTACAATGTCACTAGATGATAGGGACTTTTAACTCCATTATAATATTATGGGACCACTGTCATATATGTGGTCCGTTGTTGATCAAAATGCTATTATGTGGCACATGACTGTAATTCACATTCTAGCTTCCTATCATCTTAACACACTGCTTTGAAAAGTTACTGAGATTTAGAAATTATTGGCAAACCAAAACTTACTATCCCCTACCTAACATCACTAAGGAAAAGCCAGCTAGGAGTGGGAAGAACCAACTGGAGGTGAGAATAGGAAGTGGAACAGAGGAACCACTATGTTCAATAACAGAAAGGAAGAAGTTGGTAAAAAGCTCCTTAGGAAGGTATTTCCTAATGGGAATTATGTCAGAAAAAGTCAGTTCTGTCTAGAAAGGGCAACAAAGGGTTAAGATAAACCTTTCAACCCGATATAAGGACAATTTATGTAAAGAATGTATCTAGCTATGGGCCCCCGGATTCAAATACCATCCATAATTTTAATTTCCAATCTCCCTAATTAAAATGCAGTGTCTGTTTTCCTTCCTACTTCCCCAACCTCCATTCATACATACCCTCTTGAAGATAAATATACTTGTATATAAATAT
>NW_012133858.1:1448610-1451072 GCF_000956105.1 Propithecus coquereli
TGCTCTTAGCTTCACCCTTTCTTTCCATCTCTCCCTGTTATATAAGTAAAGTTAAGCTTTGTGGTTAGAAAGTATGTGTGGGCTGGGAGGTGGGTGAGGAAGAGGATGAGGGTGTTGGGGCTAACCATGACACTTCACACCCTGTCACTCCTGTCACCCCAGTGAATATTCCATCCCTTCAGATATAGATCAGAAGGGGAACTGAGCCCAGAGGGAGAACTGTGGGTGCTAAAGTAGCATGTGACGGGAAGAAAAGCCCATTCCCCTTATACCTGGGGACAGAAGAGGGAATGGGATGAAGTTTCAAAGGATAAATCATCTTAAACACTTTTCTTCTTATGTGTCAAAGCCAGGACACAGGGTTCCATGAATAGGTGCTGTGGCTGTCTCCTGGCCAAGAGCATCACGGGCCCCTTATTTTAGCTCAATTGATCGCATAGACATTTAGTCTTTTTCCTGGGCTGTTTCAAAGATGGTTGTTAATGGCTTTGAAGTTATTAAAAGATTTGAAGGTTATCTACTTTCATCTTATTCAAGATCTTAAAATTCCCCAAACTTGTGTGAAAAGACAGACATTAAAAAATTAAAAGGTATCGTGCATGCATTTCTAGGAGCTTCTATCTTATTAAACTCTAATACTGTCTTTAATAAAAACCTTGACATTTCCCTTCATGTCTTAGAAGACACACTTTACCTTCTGGTTAAAATTGAGAGAAAAAATTCTGTATGGTCATTAACAGAAATGTCTTCCCAAATCCTTTTCATAATTTGAGGACCGTGATCCAACAGTGACTGACGAAATGATCCACTTTCTCACGCCTGTGTTCTCCTAGTAAGAACCTATGGGATGGGACCACTCTAGAGATAATATTCCTAATAAAAACTAAATGCATTCTGAAAGTGCATTGACTCAAGAGTTCTGAGTGATCCAGCACCCCTCCTAATAATCACCATTCAGAGTGGAATTTGTATCCTTAAAGTTATATTATTCTTTTCAAGGAGTCACTGATCAAAAACCATTTGGCTGGGCTGGAAGGAAGGGCGCTGGCAGACATGTTTGACTTCCTATCCAAGGAGCTGGTGAGATTGCAGGAGGAGAGGAGGATCCACGCCTTTGCCATGCTGGCCGATCGCCAGCGGAGGATGCGAGAGGCCGAAGAGAGTGGGCGGCGCCAGGTGGAAGAGCGACGCCTGTGGGAAGACGACCAGATGTTTAAAGAGGCAAGTGGGGCAGCTTGTGGAAGCTGCCTGGATGGAGCCGAGTCAAACCAAAGGAACTTCTTGACATGAAATGGCGTTTGTTTTTTGTTTTTCATTTTATTCAACAGATCTGCATTGGACTCCTACTATATGCCAAGCACTGTGCAAAGGTGTTGTGGGATACTTTGAAGGGAAAACATCAGACATGGTCCCTTCTCTTCTGGAGCTTAAATAACATGTAACATGCACATAAGTGCAGAATTAGAAAACATAATGAGTTCCATGAAGGAAATGAGGCCCAGAGACACATTTTAAGTAGGTTGCTTGTTTGCTATGTGGAGAACAGGCTGCAGGGACGACAAAGGGAACAAGAAGCCTGGGAAGGAGCTGTTGACATAGTTAAGGCCAGAGTGAGAGACAGGGAGACATCGAGTGTGACATCCGGCTTCCTCCAGCTGTTGACGATGGTACTGTTTTCTGAGGTAGGAAAGTTGAGAGGGGAATAGGTTTAGGGGCAGGGATGGAATCAGGAATTCAGTTTATATTTACTTTGGGACATCTAAATGGAGGTGTCATTTTAGTAGATGGATATACAAGAGGGGATCTAGAAGAGAGGTTTTGGCTGAAAATATATTAATACATTTGGGAGTTAATGTACCACAATGGCAAATTAAAATTCTGACCAAGGCACAATGGCTATGAAATTCCAAAGTGACCGAGATGCAAATTCAGAGGAAATTCTAGGAACCAGTAATATCTCAAAGTACTCTAACCCTCCTCATGGTCAAGTGTTGAAATTGGAGGGGATTTGTGGAGAAGATTTCCTTAAAGGGAGCTGTGCTGTGACTAATGTTGCCCCACACACACACCTGGAAGTGAGGAGTGGGGGGCACGTCCCTTTTATTGTAGTCAAGAGAGGGGAACTTCATTGGACCCACTTAGACGGACATGTATTCTCTCAGGTAGGGCCCTGACCCCCTAGGAAATACAGAGGAGAGCTGTGCTATCTGATTGCTTTGGAAGTGGGCACAGACGAGACTTCAGGACAGGGCTGTGTGAGCACGTGCCCTGGACCAAATGTGAGAAAGAGAAAAAAGTCAGCCAAAAACTTACAAAAATATTCCTTTCCAAGAGGACTGTCTGAATCTATACGTGGGTACTTTTGAGCTTTTCAGATAAAAAACATGCTATGTCAATTTGGAGGTCTTCCTACTTGGTCTGAGAGTTTAATGATTTATGTGATTTCCATGGAATTAGGATTA
>NW_012133858.1:1463697-1466394 GCF_000956105.1 Propithecus coquereli
AAAAGGCCTGTCTATGGATATACGATAACAGTAACTGCCAAATTTTAAATGCATGCTAAATCCCAATCAGTGCACTAAGCATTTTAAAATGTACATTATCGTGATTTCTTACAACAGCTGTAAGTGTATTCTCATTTTTCAGTTAAGGAAATTAGTGCTTGGACACAACTTGCAAACTTGAAAATATCCAAAGCCTGCACTGTTTCAGCCATACTGCTGTGAAGTGCTAACAGCTGCTGTGTGAATTACCCTGTGTACACTAGCTGATAGGGAATAGCAAAGAACCCACAGTACCTCTTACTGTCCTTTACTAGCTGTATGGCTTTGGGTAAATTATGCAACCTCTCTGTGTCTATGTTTCTTCTTCTGCAAATGAGGATATTAATAATACTCTATTTTAGGATTGTAGGAGGATTAAATGAATAATTATACATCAACTGTTTAAAACAGTGCCTGGCACAAAGCAAGGATAAATGCTAACTGCTAACATCATCATCATCATCATCATCATCATCATTATCATCACTCTTTTCCATAGGGCTTAGATGCTTAGTATTTTCTTTACTAAGTATTTTCTTTACTAAGCCTCAATAATATTCTTAGAATTTGGAGCTAGGGCCGCATTCTAAAGCCATGAGCTCAGAAACTCATCATCCATCAACAAGTGCCCTCCGTATTGGAAGTATGAGACAAGGCCTTTATTTTTTAGTCATTTACAATCTAGGTAGAAAACAAAATATAACTCACATGAATGCTTTAATGCTGAATGGGTTGGTACAAACACAAGTGTCCTTAAGAGGTAAATATGGGTTGACAGAATCAGAGGAGGAGCTTCCTGGAGGAGCTGGGACTTGAGCTGGGCTTTGTAACAAGGGTAGGAATTGGAGTGCAGGCACTGCAGGCCGGGCAGCTGCTGAGGAGGGGGCTGGAAGCCAGCCTGGTAGGGAGCAGTGATGGGCGGAACTAAAAAGTGGGAACAGAGGGAGCAGCAAGAAGTAAGACTTGGGTTTGGTTTGCCTCTAGGAGGTGTCCTTCTAAAGAAGAGAACAGGTAACTTTTATTTAACCCAATCAGTCCTAAGTCAGAAAATAATGGAGTTTGCAAAATTGTCATTCCTATCAGTACCCTCTTGAAAACATTTGGGAATGGTTTCATTCAGACTTTCGGAATAAAAATTCTTCTGTCACTTTGGCACAGTGAGGCACGCACAGCGGAAACATATTATTGCAGCCCATCAGATCATCCATAGGCACACGGAAGCCATGCTCCAAAAGAGAGTAACTGAGCAACAGCAAGAAGAGGTCTCAGACGCTGACATCTTATCTGGGAAAGAAACTCACAATGAGGAAAACAGCTAAGGTGAGTTTAATTTTCCATCTGGAAGGAAGCAGAGAGAGAGGAGAAAAAGCAGCATTGTGAAAATGCAAAAAGATTGTTTATTGTTTGAGAAAATGAAGTACTTGAAATTGGCACATTTCATCTAGGTTGTAGCATCTACTATCAAAATTATCAGAAAATTAGAGTAGATAATTACAGCAGTTGCATTCTTGTGATCCAGAAAATGGGACTCCAGATTATTTGTATGGGTTCTTTTAGCAGGGATTGTACCCCATCATAAATAAAGCTACAGACTGTGTCAGCATTATTAAAAAAGCTTGTCCTTACAGAATTAGAATGCATTGTGCTGGTGGTAAGCACAGCACAAGACACAGAGTCTGCCCAACTCTAGCCCAGACGCCTTCTGTAATGCTCACCAGGGCTTGGTCTTAGGCTCAGCTAAATATTCACACTCACGAGACTAACATAGGCCATATTTGGCATAATCCACTTAGAAAGATATAAGACAGGAAACACAGCTTCCAGCAGGGGAACCTCAGACATTTCTCTTCCTGTAGGAGCCCTTGCCATATACACACAGAACACATAGCTATTTTCTTAGCCCCCAGGTTACAGAGCTCAGGTACAAGGAAAAGACATTCACATTGAGTGGGTACAGGAGCTGCCCTGGATTGAAAGCCTCATACCCCAGGGGCCAGAATCTGTTGTAATAATTCCAAGGCATAGCTTCCACGGTCCCCACAATGGATTTGCCCAGTTACAAAAGTCAACACACTCACAGAAACTTGAAGCTACAGTTCCCTATTAGGTATTAATCATAGTTTATAATCCTCCCAGTCCAGATGCAATTTACCAATCAGGGGTCATTTTTACTTTAAGTAGTTAAAGTTGCTTAGTAACAGGTGACACACACTCCCTTATCAGGTTACTAAGAGGACAGAGCTAGAGAGTCCACTGAAAGTAAAATTCTCATGAGAAGGGCAAATGGAGTGAACTTTGCCTGTTCCTTCTCCCTCAACCCTTCCATGGGAGAGGCACATCTTTTGCCATTTTGCCCCAGGGGTGTGCTAACTATCAGGTTGGTGGGGAACACCAAGGCTAGGGAGAAAGTTTAGCTGAGCATTCAGAAGGTTTGGGTCTTAGCCACCTTTGCTACTAACTGTATAATCTTATACAAATAATTTCCCTCACTTGAGGTTTGCCCATGAACATGTTACCAAAAGACCTTCTGCAGAGGAATCTATTGTAACCTTAAGTCCCAATCAAAGGGGATTATGGAAGGAGGGTTGAGGTGAGGGGGAAGTTAAGAAAAACAGCAGAGAGAAAACTGGCAAATTGATTCTTAAATATCAAGCTGTG
>NW_012133858.1:1466444-1468493 GCF_000956105.1 Propithecus coquereli
AAAAAAAAAAAGTCAACCAATGTTTGTATATTAGTTTTGTCTTGTTTACAATAGCATTCCTGTTGTGAGTAAGTGGGGTATTTGGGGGTTTTGCAGGTAATTAAAGTTCACCAAAGTACTGTATCCTCCTACCTGGAAGACATAATACTGAACACTGAAGAGAACGCTGCAGAAGAACAAGCCAGGGCAGAAATTGAGAAGACGGCTGAGGAAATCAATGACATTGCTTATGAAATGGAAAGCCGGTGTGTATCAAGAGAGTAGACTGTAGAATGGGCAGCCCATTTACTGGTACTCGTATATATTTTCTCAAGAGCTCAAGATTTCACTACCAAGGAGAAACAAATATATAACTCATGCTTTAGTGTCCACTGTTTCATTAGTATAACTCTGTAGAAGTCAACCCACCTATACCTTTGTATGGTAGGAACATTGGAAATTGTATTCTCTGTTATGCTCTGCAGTCTGGATTACTTGCGTATTACTTTACGAATACTCGGAAGCATGAAAGTAATGTGAATCTGTGTGTGTGCCATTACCTGGATTTCATCCAGGGTTTCTGGTGTCCATGTATAAGCTGTATCTCTAACATTCTCTCCCTGGCAGGCAGGTTAAATGAAGGATAGGATCAAATCTAAATTTTCCATGGCATTTAACAAGCTTGCCAGGAACGTGATGTTTCAGATCACTTAATCAAGGAAAAACGGTGATGGTGGGGTTTGAGCAGTGGAGTTGCTTACACGGAAAGAAAGATCTAAGCATAAATCAGCAATTCGAGTAAAGAACTAAAGGAAATAGTTTATTTTTTATTTTTTAGTCGAACTCATCTTCAGTCAGAGGAGATTGTTGCCGAGTTGGTTTATAGTTTTCTCATCCCCGAGGTGCAAAAAGACTTTGTCAAAGAAAAAGGTAAGCCAATATAAATGCTTTACTTCAGTATTTTATAAAAGATCTGAAGATCTCAGTATTCCAGAGATTTCAAACTAAACAAAGGTATGGGGAAATTTCTGAAGGGGAATCACTGAGTTTTCTTATTCCAGAGCTTGTCAAGTTCTGTCATGCCATCTGATTCCAGAATATAACCACCTCTAGTACAGGTGGGATGCAATTCTAATAAGCTTGATTTCCTTCTTTAAAAGGAAGCTCCCAAGTTTTCAGAAGAGGTGTATACATAAAGCAAATGTTGAGCATATAAAGGATTTTCACACTGTAGCAGCCTTTTTGAGGCAGGGCATGTGAACCATGGGTGCTGGAAAGTAGGAGTGCTGGGAGGGTCTAAATCTACCCTGCTGCTCTGCCCACACCCCAAATAGCTTATTTCTGCTCGAGCTGCATCCAAGTATGAATACCCTAATTCGTCATTTGTCACAAGTAGCATGTTTTTAAAGATTGATGCTTTTAGTTTATAGAGAAGAAGAGAAAAATGTCCAAAAAAGAAAAAGAAGAAGACCGTTTTGCAGCTCTGAGACTATTGGTGGCAGATCTGATCTTAGAGGGAGGGGTGCAGACCAATATTTAAATGAAAGAGCAGCTCAGAAGCTTTGAGAATTATGTAAGGGAATTCTAGGCAGGTTTAAGCAGGAAAGTGTGCAATATTGCAGACCACTTACTCAAGGATAAAGAGATGGTGGAGTTCTAACACACTTGGAGAGAGTAAAGAAATACCTAATCATCCATTACATGGTTATATTGATTGTTAAACCAGTACCTCTAATGATAAGCAGTTTGTTTCCAGCGTATTTTCCTATTACAAGCAGTATTGCAGTCAATATAGTTTACACATATCCTGGCCATGCTTATGAGAGTAAATTCCCAGCAGTACGATTGGGAATATAGGGTATGCACATTTTACATTTTGATAGATACTGCGAAATTGCCCCATAAAACAATGGTTGACTTGTATCAACAGTGTATGACAGTGCCTATCCCAACAAAATTTAATTTTCAGGTCAGTTAATACATATTTCTGTGTCATGTTATATTATAAAAGGGACCTTATGTTTTCTAGATCCTTCAGAAAATATGCAACTCCTTTTCACTTCTCCTAGG
>NW_012133858.1:1471888-1474834 GCF_000956105.1 Propithecus coquereli
TAAATTCAAAGACCGAAGTATTTTGCCTTATTATTATGATAAAAGTAAGCCTTAGGGTTGGGGTAGTCAGTTTTCTGATATGCAAATTTAATAAGATTAATAATTTACACAGTTTGAATTGAATAAATCTGCATTTACTTCTGATTATGATATCTGCTCTATCCATGGTGACCAGTGAAATCAAGCTAGAGGAGTACAAAAAACATCTTCTATTTTATACTTAGTGAAAATAAAGTACATTTCATTAAAACCTATGTAAAGCATATATGATAATTATAAAATCTAGCTGCAAAAATAAAAAAAAATCCAGTTGCCAGGCTAACTAGAGACACTCAGCAGAAGTGATAAACCAATAAATTAAATGGTTGGAAAGTGATACTTAGTTGTCCTCAAAGAATTTCCTCCCTCTTCCTTCTTGCAGAAGACAGGAATGAAAGATTACTTAATAATGTGTAGGGAAGGAGGCAGCTGGCATGGACCACTGACTTAAAAATATATGTGTTTTCAATCAGCTTGAAGGCACAAAGAGCTAATAAAATATTGAAGAAGTTCTGGGCCAAAATCTAGGCGAATACAGAAATTCGGAGAGTTGGGTCTGGCATTTGGAGCCATTTTCTCCTGGGTGAATATGCCAGTTTTAGAAAATGTGACCAGAAGGCTGAGGAATGCTTTTAAAAGTTTTGCAAAACCAGGGGACAAAAAATTGGAGAAAAGTTTGAGACCGAGATAAACCCCCTCCATTTGGGTAGGGGTTCTAGAGGGTGTGCCCTAGTAGTAGGGTGAACTGGAAGTGAATTATCCCTGGCAGGTACTACAGTTTAGCTTCTAATCATCTGAATGATCTAAAAAAATCTCAATCCCAGTAATTGAATTAAGGTGATCTTTCATTCCTATTGCCCCAAAGAACCTGTCAGAAATAAAATTTAATTGCTCCTTAGAAAAAGTTAACATCATTCTAGACCTCGGTTTATTTTCACAAGCAAATTTTCTTATATAATTCCAAGAACACAATCAAGAAAATTCAAGTACATGAGGAGATGTGACAACTTGAACAAGCAGCAGTAGAAACAATACCTGACAGAAACAGAATTAAAGGGATCTAAAATATTGGAATTATTAGACATAGACTTTAAAATAACTATGTTTACTGTTAATGGACTTCTCTAGAATGGTGAGAAAACTAAATTTCTATTGTTTAATCCCTCCAGTCTATGGTAATTTATTATGGCAACCCCAACTGACTAAGACAGATTTTGGTCCCAGGAGTGGGGTGCTACCGTAACAAACACCTAAACAGGTGGGAATGGCTTTGGAACTGGGTTATGGGTAGAGGCTGGAAGAGTTTTGAGGTGTATGCTATACATGTAAACATTAAGGATGATTCTGGTGAGGTCTCAGTTAGCCATGTGGAATATGTTATTAGAAAGTGAAGGAAAAGTAACCCTTGTTATAAAGTGGCAGAGAATTTGACTGAACTGTGTTCTGCTGTTTCATGGAAGATAGAACTTGGAAGCAATAAAATTGGGTATTTAGCTGAGGATATTTATAAGCAAAGTGTTAAAGGAGTAACTTGGTTCCTCCTGACTGCTTATAACAAAATGCAAAAGGAAAGAGATAAATTGAGGAAGGGATTGTTAAGCAAAAAGAAACCAGAATTTGAAGATTTGGAAAATTCTCGGCCTCTTCATATTGCAAAAAATGAGAAAGCTTATTCTGGTAGAACACTAAGGGTGTGGTGAACAGATAGAGTTTATGGGATTATATGAACAGAAAGACTGCCAATTTTAACTCAAGGAGACAGAGATGGGATGAAATTAAGGAAGGCTATTGAACTTCTTGAATTTGACAGGATAGGACAATAGAGCTATTCAGCTGCAAATGTGCACTATTCTTCAAGAAGAAGGAAAAAGGACCCCAAAAGAGATTCAAAGACCATCAGGGCCATTGCCTCAGTTTCAACAGGCTGGACAACCTCCACCCAGATCCTTGCAGGCAGGACCACCTGGTGGACCCAGGCTCAGCAGAGTCACAGGGGCAGGATCCTTACCTAGAGCTCTAGAGTAGGAAATCACAGAGTGAAAGGGGCAGGGACACTCCATAGAGCTGTGGGGATGATGCTGCCACCCCAGTGGGCCTAGAAGGCAGGACACTGAGCCAGAGAGGATTATTCTCAAGCCTTGAGATCCAGTGAAATTTGCCTTGCTAGGTTTTGGACTTGTTTGGGAACCATCACCCTTTCTTCCGTTTTCTCCCTTTTGGAATGGGAATATCTCTCCTATGCCTATCTCCCATGATTGTATTTTGGAAGCACATAATTTATCTGGTTTCACATGTTTACAGCAGGAGAATTTTGCTGCAGGGTTAATTGTACCTTCAGTCTAGTCTCACCCATATCCCATTTAGATGATATTTAAATAAGACTTTGGACTTTAGACTTTTGTTTTATTTCAAAATTTTACAGTGTTACAAATGTTTAGTTTACATATATTGCATTTGCACTGCCCAAATTGGAGCTACAAGCATGCCCATCCTAGACGGTGCGTACCGCACCCATTAGATGTGCATTTGCCCATTCTCTCCTCCTCCTTCCCACCTGCCCGACACCCAATGAATGTTACTTCCATATGTGCACATAAATGTTGATCAACTTGTACCAATTTGATGGTGAGTACATGTGGTGCTTGTTTTTCCATTCTTGTGATACTTCACTTAGTAGAATGGGCTTGGGTTCCATCTGGGATAGTACAAGAGGTGCTAGTTCACCATTGTTTTTTGTGGCTGAGTAGTACAGATGGAAAACCATATCATGCTCATGGATCGGCAGAATCAACATTGTTAAAATGTCTGTACTACCCAAAGTGATCTACAGATTCAATGCAATCCCTATTAAAATACCAACATCATTTTTCACAGATCTAGAAAAAATAATTCTATGCTTCGTATGGA
>NW_012133858.1:1474884-1476528 GCF_000956105.1 Propithecus coquereli
GAGAAACACAGATACAGAGTCACAGACTCATATTTAAATGCATACACACTTCTGCAAGCACATACACAAAGACATAGTCACAAATATAATTCAGTGTGCACAATATTAGCAAAGACATAGAGGGACACACACAGATACACAGATAGCCACCTATGTTACCTTATTCATTCATGTATATACAAGCATAAATGTGCCCAGAAACTTACACATTTATAAAGATATATGTAAACACACAAGTGCATATATTGCTATGTATGACCATAGTAAACTTCCCACCTCTTTACTATTTTATGACTCAGCTTTCTAACTGTTCCATATAGATGTGACTTACTTCCTGAATAAGAGGGTGGGTCTATGAGAGCAGTCATGTTTTATATTCCCTTTGTGCCTTTCACAACACCAGCATCCCTGTACATCCCTGTACATAACAGACACTGAGCAAATATATTTTGGTTGGCTGGTCATTTGACTGATACTGTATTAAACTGGTCATTGAGACTCTCCCACAGAGAAGGCATGGGGATTCAAGGTTAGTGTTTTATAGGTAGATGTACAGAAAGTGTCACTTACTCAGAGTCGTGCTGCAGTGCCAGTCAAGAAACAGGTGCTGAATTGTTACTAAGTCCCAGGCATTATCTCAGGTGCATATATTCAGACATGAAAGAGAAAAGAGCCCTAGCCCCATGAAACTCACAGTCTGTTGAATAGACAGCATGCATATACATACAAGACTAAATATGCTGTAGTTGATACTTATGATGCTTCCTGTGTATATATTAATACCTGTAAAACAAGCAAAACTGAACTATACTGCATATGGTTGCATACTTAGGGAGCAAAATAATAAAGAAAAGGAAGTGTTTATCCTGAAAGTCATGAAAGTGGAAAGGGGCTGTAGTCAGGAAGAACCCATGGTGGCCTCTGAGATACTAGCAGTGGCTACATGCATTCTGGCTTCACCCAAATTCATTACACTGTATATTTATGTGCTCTGCACTTTTAAAAAATCTGTATTCTATTTCATGATTTCAAGAAAGCTTTAAAAAGCAGCAGCCCAGGACTGGTATGATAGTTCAATAAATTCATCAGAGACCTAAGATCCTTCTAGCTTTCTGCTCTCTGTCCCTAAAGCATGGCCCTTGTGGCAATTTAAGATGACTGCTGGCATTCCAGCATTATGTCCCCATAAAATGAGAAAGGAAAAGAGAAAGAAAAGAAGTGAGGTCTTTCCCTTTAAGAATTCTTTCTTTCTGGAGGTTGCACATATAACTTTCGCATACATTCCCTTGGTCGTAACTTGGTCATATGGCCATATCCAGCTCCTATGGGTGCTAGGAAACGTAGTCTCTATTCTAGGCACCTGTTTGCCTAGCTGAACTCTAGGAATTGTGTTATTTAGGAGGAAGGAGAGAAAGACACTGGGAAATACTTCCTAGTCTTTGCTACAGTTAGGTTATTTAACCAAATCACACAGCTGGTAAGAACAAAGCTGGGATACAAACCAGCGTTATTGACTCTGAAACCCATGATCTTTCTGCAGTGCTGTATTGCCTACCCCCAAGTAAGATCCACAGTTCTAGAATGGGCTAAATGGGTAGGGGCTGCCCAGAATGAGTAGGTAGGTGGATGAACAGACTGATTAGA
>NW_012133858.1:1489503-1493369 GCF_000956105.1 Propithecus coquereli
TATACACAGAATATTTCTAAAAAGATCAAAAGAAATTGGTAAGTAGTTATTACCAGGCATACAAACTGGGGACTGAAAATCACACTGAGGGGACAGAGATTTACCTTCCTCATGTTGATATCATTATGCAGTCTGGATTTTTTATGAGGTCTCATATTAAGTTTTCAGTAATAACACAGTTAACGTAAAGCTGTTTTTTAAGTGCTAGACTTTAGAAAAAGACACTGTGAGGTAAGATACATCAGGTACGTAGGGCTCATTAATGGCAAAGCTGGGTTATGTCTGGGGCCATCTGACTTCAAAGCCAGGGCTCTATGTTACTGCATCACAGTAATTTTTTTGGTATATTGATCTGTTAGTGAATATTTCTAAAAGATGACATAATCATAAACATTTGTGTTTTTTTTTTTACAGATTGCAATTTAAAAAAAAAAAAAAAGCCATACAAAGCATCATAAAGAAGTCCAGTAGGCTGTGCTTCTCCCACAGTGTGCTGCTCTCATCAGCTTATTGCTGTTTGATTCATGAAAAGAGAGATTTATTTTCCTTAAGCTCTCAATAATTTAAAATGATTATCAGTTATAATAATCAGATGAAAGAGTTTTATTCTCTTTGACATTTTCTAGATGCACTACTTCAAGAGAAATTTTCTTAAGTCTCATTTCAACATTTTGTTACCATAAGGATATTCTGGCTTGTTGAATCAAACAAAAAGAAATGTTACTGAATATTTCTTAAGTATTTTTGGTTTGCTCTTTATAGGACATTGGCATTATCTACAAAGGTAGATACCCCATGACTCAGCATTTTATCTCCTAGATATATATCCCACAGAAATGCATGAGTATGTGCACCAACAGGCATGACAAGAATGTTCATCATAGTACTATTCATTATGGCCCCCAAACTGGAAACCCAAACATCCATCTCCATTGGATGGAAAAATAAACTTTGGTCTCTTCATACAATGGCACATCAATCCATCTTTGAACTTTAGACCTAAGAAGTATATTCACACAACACCCTTAGAGAGGGTGCTGTTGGAGGACCGTCTGCTCATCCTGTGTGTGGACAAGCATCAGAGTTGAATGGATCCCTCCTCATTCAAAGATTGGCAAATAGGAAAAATGAACAATAAATGAATAAAAGTATCAATAAGAAAATCAACATGGAGCCCAGTAAAGAATTTACACAGGAAAATGTATGCTAAAACAGAATCAAAGCCTATCTTAGAAAATATCTTACTATAAGAAACAAGAAAAGGTTCAGAAACATCTGGTGTTTTTATTAGGAGGCAAAAAGAAAGGATCTCTTCAGAAACTGAAGTAGGAAATAATAAGAACAGACAAGGCCAAAAAACAGATATACAGATGCAAGCTGAAGAGAAAAGAAAGCTGGCCAAGATGAGAAAAAAAAATGCAAGAAGATTAAAAATACAATGATAAAATTTATATGTTCATTTAGATGCAGTTTACAAGAGCAGAAATATCCCAGCAGAGAATAAAATTGGTGATGTTGGTGACAAATTTATTAAGTTATCCAGTATGGGATGGGAAGGAAAGGACAGAAGATGAAAAGAAAAGAAAAAGAAAAGAACAAAGAAGTTAACCCTGGATGACCAATTCCACAGCAACAGGAATTCCTGAAGAAGAACAAATAAAATAGAAACAATAATCAAAGTTTAATAGAAAATTTTCTGAGCTGAAAAAATACCTGATCATACAAATTTGAAAGGATTTACCTTGTCCTAGACTAGGATTGGGACAATGTTTTTCCCCCGAAGATCACTGACAAACAGAAAATTACTGCCCTAGTAAGGAAGCACTTAAATTTTGTCTTAAAATTCAAAAATTTATTTATTTGTTTATTTTTCCAGCAGCTTGTCTCTGATTAAAAAATTCAAAAATTTAAAGTAGCTTTTTCTGGTCCAAGTGCAGTGGTGTTTATAACCAATCGATCACAACAAGTTACAGATTCCTTTGTTCCTTCTCCACTCCCACTGCTTCACTTGACTAAACAAAAAATAAAAAAATAAAGTAGCTTTTAATCAAAGGCATATATAATGAAACTTAGAATATTTTATAAAAATATTTATTCTATGTAGTCTTTTAAAACTAAGTTTTCTTTTTGGACAATCAACAGAAAAAGGAAAATGTAAGTTGTTGTAGAATTCTCATTGACTAATTGACATTTACCAGGAGAGAAAAACTTTTTCCTGGTACAGATAACTCTCTACTTATAATGGCTTGAGTTAAAACACCCCAACTTTTATAAATGAAACACCTATGGTGATGAGAAAAACTCATATTTAAAGCCATGTGATCATGGTGACTGGAGTCATGTAGTGAATTGGGGCTAGGCTAGTACAATCAATAGCAATACAAAATCATGATGAACTTATTTCTGAGGTAGAAAACTTTGCATGGATACATAATCAGATACAGTGAATTCTTGTGCCTTTTAACAAAGGCATTGCCTCTCTTTAAAATCCTTAAGAATAATCAAGGGAAAATCTAAGGGAAAAGTGCAGTGTGGATAAAGGATCTCTTTGGGATGAGAAACTGTTAGCGCAAAATTGTTAGAGATTCCAAATTCCTCAAGTACAGAACTCCCAGACAAGTTGAATTAGAGTCTGAGAATATGTTGGTTCAGAGGAGCTCCCACTAACTCTCATCCCCCTGCTCAATTCTAGACCATGGTACCTACTTAGGGGTAGAGTTGTATCTACAAAGAAGACGTGGAGTATTTTTATTCAGCAAGCTGGATGGTGTATTATAGACTCTGTTACTAGAAGAATGCAGAGTGCCAGCGAGCACCTGTGTGACAGTGAATGGCCTCCAACTCTGCTCAGCCCTTGTGGAACAGAAGCCAGCTGGAACCCTAGCAGTATAGTAGCATGGAAGTTAAGAGCATAGGCTCTTGCCCCAGACTGTCTGAATTGAAATCCCAGTCCAATTTCAGTGTGTCAGACAAGTTATTTAATCTCACTAAGCCTTAGCTTCCTCATGTCTGAAATGGTACAACCATAGAAGGTACATCCTGGGGTTTGTGTGAGGATGTAATGAATTGATTTATATAAAAGGCTTAGAACAGCCCCTGGCATATGCTAAGTACCCCATAAACACCAATTAGCTACTTTTACTGTCACTAAGGGATAGACAACAAAAGAAAGATGGGTGGAGCATGTTTCCTGCTTTTAAGGGAAAATAACCACATCTACCACTATGTAGAAAGTGGCCCAGTGAATGTCAGTCTCTAACAAATCAGATGAGTTTCTCCTCCTCATTTGGGGAAGAGTAAGAGGTGAAGAGAACATGGATGTGCTATCATTTGCCCCTCCCCAATCCCCGCCAGCAGGTAAGGGAGAGGAATGAGTACCCCATGTTCTATAGAAACTTGAGGTGTTGAGAATAAGGGCTCCCTCTCTACCAGACATCAGAGTGGCAGAAGGAAGCCATAAGTACTGTGCAGGATTTCCCAGAAAACTGAACTAAAATTGAAGGAGATACCTGTTAATGTAGGTGTCAAATGTTGACAAAACTGGAAGTAAGGGTTCTCAGCTGTGACTGCATGCTAAAACCACCTGAGTACTTAAAAAAAAATGGTTGTTGGGCTTCACCCAAGACCAATTAAGACAGAATCTTCAGAAGTGGAGCATAAGCAAGGGGACTTTTAAAAAAGCTTACTTATTAAAGTAATTTAATATGCATTCAAAGTTTAGAATAGATGAAGCATTTCCCAAGGAAATTATTCCTCCCCAAGCATTTACCATTCAGAGTCTTACCATGGAAGACATGTCTTCAGTCCAAGTTGTAATGATCTTTTCTCTTTAAAGCCTAAAGAATTCCAAGGCAAAAAAAAAAAAA
>NW_012133858.1:1500609-1501715 GCF_000956105.1 Propithecus coquereli
ACCTAAACATCTGTACCCCCATAATATGCTGAAATAAAAAAAATAAAAAAAGAACTGGAACAAGATAAGGATGCCCACTTTCACTCCTTTTCAACATATACTGGCAGTTCTAGCCAGTGCAATCAGGCAAGAGAAAAAAAAAGGCATCCAAATTGGAAAAGATGAAGCCAGATCATCCCTGTTTGCTGATGATATTATCTTATATCTAGAAAAACCTAAAGACTCCACCAAAAAACTCTTAGATTTGATAAATGAATTCAGTAAAGTTGCAGGATACAAAATCAACTTTAAAAAATCAGTAGCATTTCTATACAACAATAATGATCCACTGGAGAAAAAAATCAAGAAGGCAATCCGATTTACAATAGATACAAAAAAAATGTACCTAGGAATAAATTTAACTAAGGAAGTAAAGGATCTCTATAAGGAAAGCTACAAAACATTGATGAAAGAAATTGAAAATGACACAAACAAATGGGAAAACATTCCATGCTTATGGATCAGAAGAATTAATATTGTTAAAATGATCATACTACCCCAAACAATCTATAGATTCAATGTAATCCCTATTGAAATATCAATGTCATTTTTTCACAGAATTAGAAAATACAATGCTGAAATTATGTGAAACCAAAAAAGAGCCCAAATAGCCAAAGCAATCCTAAGCAAAAAGAACAAAGCTGGAGGCATCACATTACCTTACTTCAAATTATATTATAATCTATCAAAACAGCATGGTAGTGGTATAAAAATAGACATATAGATCAAATGAACAGAATAGAGAACACAGAAATAAAGCCACATATTTATAGCCAACTGATATTTGACAAAGCCAACAAGAACATACATTGGAGAAAGGACACCTTTTTAATAAATTGTGCTGGGAAAATTGAATTGTCATATGAATTCCAAAGGAGTTCTGGATGTGGATAATGGTAATGGTTGCATAAAAATGTTTGTGTGTGCTGGGGAATTTATAAAGGAACATGTACGCCAGGACAGAACTGATGTTCAGGAAAGACCTGAGAAGACCCTAATCACTGGCTGATCCCTAGGCTCAGTGTACGTAAGAAGTGAATGCTCATAGAGAATTTTATTTTATTTTA
>NW_012133858.1:1501765-1503237 GCF_000956105.1 Propithecus coquereli
AGCTCTGCCTCCTGGGTTCGTTTGTTTTTATTGCTAGTGCCTGACCCAGTCTCTGGCACATATCAATCCCTCAATAAGTATTTACTGAATGAAATTCTACATAATGTTTGTAAAAGCAAATATTTGTGTGGTTTTAGAGAACATTTATGAAATCTTGGCATTTTATGGTATGAGTTTCAAGAGCAAAGTTCTAATTTATTACATTCATTTCTAATATGTAAATGTTTAACTTTTTTTATTCAACTTGTGAATGTTATCAAGGAAACAAGTAAGTCATAAAGGGAGGAGAGGCCCTCTGTGTGACATCCTAAAAGGAATTTATTTCACTTACCCTCACACAAATGACATTTAACAACTTAAGAAACCTCCAACAGAAGTTTTAGGGAAGATGCAAAAATGTTCTCACTGTTTATTTTTTAATAAAGGTTAAAGACATTATATTAAAACATAACTATACAGTCAGCTTGGAATTATGGCAGAAGGAAGAGGGCAGCAATTCTTCTCCACTAAAAAGAGGATACAACCAGACAAAATTGACAAAAATACCCATTTTAAGGAATTAGAAATCTGTCAAAGATGGACAACAAATTGTTAACCTTCTAGAGATTAAGGTAGGAACAGCAGAAGTCTACTGCTTTCCACCAAACTTCCACCCAGCTCAGTCAGCAAGAATGGTAGTTTTCCAGTGTGGAGTTGGTCAAAAACCCAGTGGCTTGGCCATCAGAGGGGGAAGATTTGATTCATGTTGAGGAGGTGGTGTGAAACCTTATGCTTTTACATACCAAAAGTAGCAAACCTGGTTAGAAATAAACAGGGAAAGCCCACAGCTTTGTTAGCCCAAGGATGCAGTCCCAGTTGGGGTGAGCAGCCAACCAACCAAAAATTTAATGGGGAGATCCTGAAAGGTTGAGACAAGTTCTCCACATATCCCCAGCTCACTGTAAATACTAATTAATTAATTCAGAAAAGGGAAGGAAAGGAGAAACAGAAGAACAAAACCAAATTGGGACAAGTAGAAAATAAACAGCACAATGGTACGCTTAACTCAACTTTAACATGCCTTAAATATTAGTGGATTAAAGACTCCAAATAACAGGATTTCACAGATTGTGAAAATGGTTTTGAAAAAAAGAAAAACCCAACTATGTGATTTACAAGAGACACCTTTAAATACAAAAATAGAAAGAATGAAAGTAAATAGATAGAAAAAGATATACCAGGGAAAGAAAACTAGAGTGGCTCTATTAGTACAACTGGCAAAGAAAATTTCAAGGCAAGGAGTATCACCAGAGATAAAGTAGGATACTTCCTACTGGTAAAAGGAAAACTGAATAGTCTTAACCATTTTTTGCACCTAATAACTGAGCTTCAAAATTCATGAGGCAAAACTGACAGAAATAAAGAAAGAAATGGACAAACCAAAAATCATAATTGCATATCTAACACATTTCTCTCAATAGTTTATAGAACGA
>NW_012133858.1:1512937-1516355 GCF_000956105.1 Propithecus coquereli
TTACTGCTGTCAGAAGCTTGTACTTTTAGACAGGAGCAGTTACTTCCACTCCCCACACACGCCTTAGAGCATCCTTGTAAACAAAACAAGCAGAGGAAACATGCTGGGAAATCCACAGCTTTGGGCTTTTGCGGATTCTTTTCACTTGGGAGCAGCTGCTGGGGACTAGGAAGGATTAGGCTGAAGAGTGAGAGGCTACTCCTCCTGGCAGGACCTGGAGGAGGACAGAGCCCTCGGGTGGTCCCCTGTGCCTGCTCCTGGTTAGCCTTCTGTCCTGAGGTCGGAGCCTCGGGGGCCATGCTCCTAAGAACTGTGCTCAGCTCCTCATCTCACTCTGTTTCTCTCTGCCTTCCCCTGCCTCCCTCTTCCACAGCCATGCCGGGGACGGGCACCATCATAATTCAATACTTTGCTCACTTTCATGTCAAGTAACACTATCCAGGGAGGTGGCTTAGACCTTCAGTCGCCAACTCCCAGGCCTCGGACAGGTACTGGTCCGTGGCCTGTTAGGAACCAGGCTGCACAGCAGGAGGTGAGCAGCAGGTGAGCAAGTGAAGCTTCATCTGCACTTATAGCCGCTCCCCATCACTGGCATCATTGCATAAGCTCCTCCCCCACTCAGATCGGCGGCAGCATTAGATTCTCACAGGAGCTCAAACCCTACTGTAAACTGTGTATGTGAGGGATTTAGGTTGTGAGCTCTTTGTGAGAATCTGATGCCTGATGATCTGAGGTGGAGCTGAGGCAGTGATGCTGGTGCTGGGGAGCGGCTGCAAATACAGATGATCATTAGCAGAGAGGTTTGACTGCACAGTAAATATAATGCGCTTGAATCATCCTGACACCATCCCCCCCACACCCAAGTCTGTGGAAAACTTGTCTTTCATGAAACCAGTCCCTGGTGCCCAAAAGGTCAGGGACTGCCGGCTTAGATAAAGGAAGAAGTGTTAGGAGATCTGGGTTCATATTAACTCTGCTGCCAGTAATAATGGCCAGAGACCCTCAGATGCATGAAATTTGCTCGGAATTACTTAGATAAAGCAGATACTGGCCACACTCCTTTGCTTCTCCTGTGTTTCACAATGAAGACATCTGAGAGAAAAAAGTAGGGGGTGCACAATGGGAGTAAATACGGTAATCAGCTGATTTGCTGGATCAGGAGCTGGACTTAGGACTTAGGAGTGCCAATGGGGCTCGCTTAGTGCCTACTTCTGGCTGGGACTGAAGTGTAGGCAAGATTGGCTCGTATCTGAGAAAATCATAAGCTGAATAGCAGGGGAAGAGGAAGCACTGCTTTCACTTCAGTGGAGCCTCAGCCTCTCCCTGTGAGCCAAGTGTCCTTCTGAGAAAAGCAAAGACTAAGCCAAGACTTCTGTCTTTAACGAGGCAGCTACTTCAGCTGTATTGATGTTTTGATTGATCCCTTGCTCCTGATTGTTCAAAGCGGACCCCAAAGGAGAAGGCAGAGCAAAGAAGGTCCCACCAAGCAGGTATGGTTTTTCTTTCTTTCTCTTTTGCTGGGGGCCAACTGCCCTCAGTTCCTTGCTAACGATGTGTGGGAACACAGATATAGCTTGCATGAGAGGTCAGCATCGTAGCAGGTTGTGGATCATGTTGGCCTTGCTGCTGTCTCCTCATTTCCAGGTTGAAAAAAAGCATGAAGACAATCGCCTAATATTGAACCCGATTGCCGATGCTCCCTGGTCCTGCCCTTGCCTCCTAGAATAATAATCATAGTGGAAACCAACTCTCGTGAGTTCCCACGAGTCATACATACAACCAGCCCCTCTCTGTTACAGGGCTGGAGTCCCCCACCCAGAAGATACCACCACATGGGACTGTGGGAACTGGGAACAACCCAGCCCTGGTTCCTATTGGCCTGTTGAGTTAGCGCTGGCAGCCCCCAGAGCCAAGGACAGTCATGAGGCCTCGCCACCTCAGAGCAGGGCCCCTCGGAGCCCCTGCCACACCCCTGCACAGAGTCAGCTTTGGACCAGTGAGTTTGCTTCCTCTACTTGTGAGGGGAGGCATCTTGTCCCACAGAGCTGAGTCTTTCCTGCATGTTCCTGCCACCAGGTCCTTCTTCTCTCCACCGCACAGCCCAGCATGGCTGAGGCTATGGCCTGAGGCATCGCTTTAAGGCGACTCCTGTCTAGTCTCGGCCAGGAAGCACCTCTGAGGCCACTGAAGCTTGACTCAGCGAGTCGGCTGTGGTAGGCGCTGACCCCTCCACATGGTCTTTAACGATATGGCCAGGAGGCCTCAGAGGCCACAACCTATTTAGTCAGTTGGTTAATAAGAAAGATTATTTCTCTGTACACGAAAATACTTACTTAAAAAACATTTTGGTTATATAATAAACTTAGTCCAAACCTGAGGTTGGCAAACTATGGCTTACAGGCTAAATCTGGCCCACCAATTGTTTTTATAAATAAAATTTTATTGGAACACAGCCATGCTCGTTCATTGTGTGTTGTATATGTCTGCTTTTGCCCTACAACAGCAGAAATGAGTAGTTGCAAAAAAGACAGTATGGCCCACAAAGCCTAAAATATTAACTATCTGGCCCTTAACAGAAAAAGTTTGCCAATCCCTAGTCTAAAAGCTATCAACTTATTGAAAAATTACTATGGAATAAACATAAGACAACCACAAAACTAAGCTATTTTTTATAGGTATTAACTTTGTAAATTATAAAGTAATACATGATTCCATGCTCCTTGTGAAATGAAAAAGCAGTATAAAATTTACCTTTGGCTATCCTGCCAATCCTAATCCCGTTTCCCCAGAAGTAACTAGTATGATGTATTTACTGCTAGACCAGGTTTTTGTGTATGTGTGTGTTCATATATGCATACATGTACTAAAAATATATTTGTTGTCATGTTGTTCTCTTTCTGTTTTTCCACTCAACAACATGACTTGGAGACTTTCCGTATCTGTATAGTGCCCTGCTTCACTTATTTTTAACTGCTATATAGTATTTTACAGTGTACAATCCTAAATTTATTTAGCCACTTCGTTTTTGAAAGATATTTAAGCTGTTTCCAATTTTCCAGTCTTAACAATGAACCTCACTGTATATATCTACTTGTACACACGTGCACAAGTTTCTCTAGAGGAGCTACTGAGAAGGTGAATTGCTACTACATAAGATATATATGGTTCAATTTCGGATACTTTGAAATGCCTCCATGGTGCCTGTGCCAATTTATACTCCTACCAGCAAAGAAGAGTAGTTACTGTTCCTCCACACCCTAAACAGTGCTTGCTTTTATTCAATATTTTATTATTTTTTCCAACTGAATGAGTGAAAATGGTAACCCATTGTTTCAGTATTTCAATTTCCCTGATTATTAATGAGGTCGAGTGTTCTTTTTATATAACTCTTGGTCATTGTATTTCCTCTTCTTAAATT
>NW_012133858.1:1516405-1517970 GCF_000956105.1 Propithecus coquereli
ACTTAGCTCCTGGCATTCAAGGAAATCTCTATCAAAACACTGGCTGAACACAAGCCAAGCATTCAACAATCAAGATAAGCAAGTATTAAGGAAGGGGGAGAATCTGACTTAATACATTATAATATTTGAATGTCCAGTTTTTAACAAATCATAAGGCATACAAAGAAATAGGAAAGTCTGATCCATTCAAAGGGAAAAAAATGGACAAAACTATCCACAAGAAAGCCCAGACATTGGAATTATTAGAAAAAGGCTTTAAAACAACTGTTTTAAATATATTCAAAGAACTAAAGGAAACCATGGACATGAACTAAAGGAAACCAGGAAAATGATGTATGAACAACATGAGAATATCAATAAAGAGAGAGAAATTATAAAAAGGAACCAAATAGAAATTATGGAGGTGAGAAGTATGATAACTGAAATGAAAAATTCACTATAGGGGTTCAAAGCAGATTTGAGCAGGCAGAAGAAAGAATTAACAAACTTGAAGATTGAAATTATCCAGTCTGAGGAGCAGAATGAAAAAAGAAAGAAGAAAGTGAAGAAAGACTGAGATACCTGTGAAACACCACAAAATAGACCAACATATGCATTATGAGAATCTCAGAAGGAGAATAAAGAGAGAAAGGGACAGAAAGAATATTTGAATGTCCAAAAACTTCCCAAATTTTATGAAAGACATGAATCTACATACGTATCCAAGAAGCTGCACAAACCCCAAGCAAAATAAACACAAAGGGATACACTAAGATACAGTTTAGTCACATTTTCAGAAGACAAAGAGAATCTTGAAAGCAGCAAGAGAGAAGCAACTCATCATGTACAGGGGTCCTTAACAAGAGTAACAGCTGATTTTTCACCAGAAACCGTGAAGGCCAGAAAGCAGTGAGAGTACCCTTATACCACTTCACACCTACTAGGATGGATATAATTTTTTAAAATGGAAAATAACAAGTGTTGGAAGGGATGTGAAGAAATTGAGACCCTCTTACATTGCTAATGGGAATGTGAAATGCGGTGGCTGCTGTGGAAAAGTTTGGTGGTTCCTCGAAAAGTTAAATATAGAACTACCATGTGATCCAGTGTCTTAGTCCATGTGGGCTGCTATAACAAAATACCATAAACTTGATAGCTTATAAACAACAAAAAATTATTTCTCACAGTTCTAGAGACTTTCAACTCCAAGATCAAGGCACCAGAAGATTCAGTGTCTGGTGAGGCCCCACCCTTCCTTGTTTATAAACAGCAGTTTTCTCACTATAACCTCATGTGGTGAAAGGGGCCCCTTCTCTGGGGCCTCTTTTGTAAGGGAACTAATTTCAATCACAAAGGATCCACCTTCATTAGAGATCCACCTTCATTAGTAGATTAGAGGTTACCATGGGTTAGGGGTAAAGAGAAATGAGGAGTTACTGCTTAATGGGTATGGACTTTCTGTTTGGGGTTATAAAGGGTTTCTGGGTATGGATAGTGGTGATAGTTGTACAACATCACAAATGTAATTAATGCCAGTGAATTGTACACACAAAATGGTTTAAAAGGCTAATTTATGTTATATATAT
>NW_012133858.1:1519335-1567215 GCF_000956105.1 Propithecus coquereli
TGACGGGTTGATAAACACCTGTTTTCCTCAGGCTTCACCTGAATTTACACCATCAGTGCCTCCCTCCTTTAGTTGGCTCTCTGTTCTTCTTTCTAAATGTGAATATTCCCTGGAGGGAGGTAAAACATTAAATGGATTCTCATTAAGGAAACTCCTTAGGCTTATCGGATCTGCTTCTCTCTGATGAGCGGCTCAGGAGCTCCACATTTGTATAGAATGGAGGTCAGGGCCTCAAAGTTCTCCCACTTCCCGGCTGAGCCTGAGGGTGACTCAGGCCCCCACTTGGGGGCATCAGTAAGCTGTCCCTAATAACTAGAGTGTATTTTCTAGTTGTTTTCTTAACTTGTTTCAATATAGAGCCATACCTAATATTAACAGAGAGGAATTTGAGAGATGATGAAAGCTATGTATTTTACCTATGACCCAAGGACTTCTGGCAAGGTGCCTTACCTGGGCTGGAGTCATGCCTATTTTCCCTGGACACAGAAATGCCTGTCAGTGCAGAAAGGCCTATTTTTGATCTTGGAAATAAAAGTTTCCTGGGGTGAGTTATTAGTCCTTTCCAGCCTTCCCAACCCCTCGGCTGTAGCCATGGCCTTCTGATCTGTGCTTCTTAGGGGTGCTGCAGGCTGCAGATAGAGCCCCATCCTGCCGTCCTCCCCCACAGAGCACACTGGACAGGCTGCTTCTGCTGAGACCCAAATCCAGGATTTCACTTACTGTAGGTCCTCCTTGCCCAAGGCCCAAGTCAACCTCCCGTTCAGTGGGATTTATGATCCAGTGCTTCCCAATCCTAGCAGAATCCCTGTGGACCATCAGAAACTTGACTGACAGAAGAAAAGAGGTCCATGACCATGGGTCCCAATCCCCACTGGTGGCAGTATTTCCCCAGCAGTGAGCTGTGGGAGCCATCCTGTTCTGCATCTGGTTGGCAAGAGCAAGGCGAGCATCTCCCCTAGAAATGTTAACCCCCAGGAAATCCCAGACTCCAGTCCTCCTCACCCCTTGGGAAATGCAAATTGGATAGAAGAGAAGAAACTGATTTAATTAAAACTAAACCAAAACATCATATGTAGATATTTTTGTTTTTCTCACCAGGGCTGGATTAAAGCATGCAATTCAAAATAAGAAGAACTTAAGGCAGGAGATAGGTGTAAGGAAGTCCAGATTTTCATAGGAAGACTACTGTGGTAATTTTTTGGCAATCCCAAATTCTCTTTCCACCTGTCTAGTCAAGCAGTCTCTCTCCCCCTCCCTCTCTCGTTGTGGCTTTACTGCTGTCAGAAGCTTGTACTTTTAGACAGGAGCAGTTACTTCCACTCCCCACACACGCCTTAGAGCATCCTTGTAAACAAAACAAGCAGAGGAAACATGCTGGGAAATCCACAGCTTTGGGCTTTTGCGGATTCTTTTCACTTGGGAGCAGCTGCTGGGGACTAGGAAAGATTAGGCTGAAGAGTGAGAGGCTACTCCTCCTGGCAGGACCTGGAGGAGGACAGAGCCCTCGGGTGGTCCCCTGTGCCTGCTCCTGGTTAGCCTTCTGTCCTGAGGTCGGAGCCTCGGGGGCCATGCTCCTAAGAACTGTGCTCAGCTCCTCATCTCACTCTGTTTCTCTCTGCCTTCCCCTGCCTCCCTCTTCCACAGCCATGCCGGGGACGGGCACCATCATAATTCAATACTTTGCTCACTTTCATGTCAAGTAACACTATCCAGGGAGGTGGCTTAGACCTTCAGTCGCCAACTCCCAGGCCTCGGACAGGTACTGGTCCGTGGCCTGTTAGGAACCAGGCTGCACAGCAGGAGGTGAGCAGCAGGTGAGCAAGTGAAGCTTCATCTGCACTTATAGCCGCTCCCCATCACTGGCATCATTGCATAAGCTCCTCCCCCACTCAGATCGGCGGCAGCATTAGATTCTCACAGGAGCTCAAACCCTACTGTAAACTGTGTATGTGAGGGATTTAGGTTGTGAGCTCTTTGTGAGAATCTGATGCCTGATGATCTGAGGTGGAGCTGAGGCAGTGATGCTGGTGCTGGGGAGCGGCTGCAAATACAGATGATCATTAGCAGAGAGGTTTGACTGCACAGTAAATATAATGCGCTTGAATCATCCTGACACCATCCCCCCCACACCCAAGTCTGTGGAAAACTTGTCTTTCATGAAACCAGTCCCTGGTGCCCAAAAGGTCAGGGACTGCCGGCTTAGATAAAGGAAGAAGTGTTAGGAGATCTGGGTTCATATTAACTCTGCTGCCAGTAATAATGGCCAGAGACCCTCAGATGCATGAAATTTGCTCGGAATTACTTAGATAAAGCAGATACTGGCCACACTCCTTTGCTTCTCCTGTGTTTCACAATGAAGACATCTGAGAGAAAAAAGTAGGGGGTGCACAATGGGAGTAAATACGGTAATCAGCTGATTTGCTGGATCAGGAGCTGGACTTAGGACTTAGGAGTGCCAATGGGGCTCGCTTAGTGCCTACTTCTGGCTGGGACTGAAGTGTAGGCAAGATTGGCTCGTATCTGGGAAAATCATAAGCTGAATAGCAGGGGAAGAGGAAGCACTGCTTTCACTTCAGTGGAGCCTCAGCCTCTCCCTGTGAGCCAAGTGTCCTTCTGAGAAAAGCAAAGACTAAGCCAAGACTTCTGTCTTTAACGAGGCAGCTACTTCAGCTGTATTGATGTTTTGATTGATCCCTTGCTCCTGATTGTTCAAAGCGGACCCCAAAGGAGAAGGCAGAGCAAAGAAGGTCCCACCAAGCAGGTATGGTTTTTCTTTCTTTCTCTTTTGCTGGGGGCCAACTGCCCTCAGTTCCTTGCTAACGATGTGTGGGAACACAGATATAGCTTGCATGAGAGGTCAGCATCGTAGCAGGTTGTGGATCATGTTGGCCTTGCTGCTGTCTCCTCATTTCCAGGTTGAAAAAAAGCATGAAGACAATCGCCTAATATTGAACCCGATTGCCGATGCTCCCTGGTCCTGCCCTTGCCTCCTAGAATAATAATCATAGTGGAAACCAACTCTCGTGAGTTCCCACGAGTCATACATACAACCAGCCCCTCTCTGTTACAGGGCTGGAGTCCCCCACCCAGAAGATACCACCACATGGGACTGTGGGAACTGGGAACAACCCAGCCCTGGTTCCTATTGGCCTGTTGAGTTAGCGCTGGCAGCCCCCAGAGCCAAGGACAGTCATGAGGCCTCGCCACCTCAGAGCAGGGCCCCTCGGAGCCCCTGCCACACCCCTGCACAGAGTCAGCTTTGGACCAGTGAGTTTGCTTCCTCTACTTGTGAGGGGAGGCATCTTGTCCCACAGAGCTGAGTCTTTCCTGCATGTTCCTGCCACCAGGTCCTTCTTCTCTCCACCGCACAGCCCAGCATGGCTGAGGCTATGGCCTGAGGCATCGCTTTAAGGCGACTCCTGTCTAGTCTCGGCCAGGAAGCACCTCTGAGGCCACTGAAGCTTGACTCAGTGAGTCGGCTGTGGTAGGCGCTGACCCCTCCACATGGTCTTTAACGATATGGCCAGGAGGCCTCAGAGGCCACAACCTATTTAGTCAGTTGGTTAATAAGAAAGATTATTTCTCTGTACACGAAAATACTTACTTAAAAAACATTTTGGTTATATAATAAACTTAGTCCAAACCTGAGGTTGGCAAACTATGGCTTACAGGCTAAATCTGGCCCACCAATTGTTTTTATAAATAAAATTTTATTGGAACACAGCCATGCTCGTTCATTGTGTGTTGTATATGTCTGCTTTTGCCCTACAACAGCAGAAATGAGTAGTTGCAAAAAAGACAGTATGGCCCACAAAGCCTAAAATATTAACTATCTGGCCCTTAACAGAAAAAGTTTGCCAATCCCTAGTCTAAAAGCTATCAACTTATTGAAAAATTACTATGGAATAAACATAAGACAACCACAAAACTAAGCTATTTTTTATAGGTATTAACTTTGTAAATTATAAAGTAATACATGATTCCATGCTCCTTGTGAAATGAAAAAGCAGTATAAAATTTACCTTTGGCTATCCTGCCAATCCTAATCCCGTTTCCCCAGAAGTAACTAGTATGATGTATTTACTGCTAGACCAGGTTTTTGTGTATGTGTGTGTTCATATATGCATACATGTACTAAAAATATATTTGTTGTCATGTTGTTCTCTTTCTGTTTTTCCACTCAACAACATGACTTGGAGACTTTCCGTATCTGTATAGTGCCCTGCTTCACTTATTTTTAACTGCTATATAGTATTTTACAGTGTACAATCCTAAATTTATTTAGCCACTTCGTTTTTGAAAGATATTTAAGCTGTTTCCAATTTTCCAGTCTTAACAACGAACCTCACTGTATATATCTACTTGTACACACGTGCACAAGTTTCTCTAGAGGAGCTACTGAGAAGGTGAATTGCTACTACATAAGATATATATGGTTCAATTTCGGATACTTTGAAATGCCTCCATGGTGCCTGTGCCAATTTATACTCCTACCAGCAAAGAAGAGTAGTTACTGTTCCTCCACACCCTAAACAGTGCTTGCTTTTATTCAATATTTTATTATTTTTTCCAACTGAATGAGTGAAAATGGTAACCCATTGTTTCAGTATTTCAATTTCCCTGATTATTAATGAGGTCGAGTGTTCTTTTTATATAACTCTTGGTCATTGTATTTCCTCTTCTTAAATTGCCCATTCATTTCCTTAGCTCGTTTTATACTGGGATTTTTACTAATTTGTAGAATTTCGTGATTTATTCTCAATGCTATCTTTTGATACACTTGTGATAAATATTCTGTCACTTTTTTTAACTTTTTTTAAGATCATTTTTTGGTCAACAGAAATTTTTACTATTGTTGTTACTTTAATGTAGTTGAATTTGTCAGTTTTCCCCTTTATGGATTTTACTCTTTGAGGTTGATTTAAGAAAGCTTTCTCAATCTCCAAGATTATGAAGATATTTGGCATACTTCTTTAAATAGTTTTATCATTTAAAAATATAAGTTTTTATCTACCTGGAACTTATTTTAATGAATTACTCCAATACCATTTATTGAAAAGTCTTTTTCCTATTTATTTGAAATGTTATCTCTATCATGTACTGGATTCCCACTTACACATGTCCATTTCTGGATACTCTGTTCTTTTGTATTTATTTCCTTTCTTGAGACAATAGCTACTATAGCTTCTACATTTTCTATTGATTTTTTTTCCCTGATGTATAGGAATTCTATTTTGGTAACTTACTGAATTCTTTTAATAGTTATAAAAGTTTATCAGTTGATTCCTTTGGAATTTCTAGACAGGCAAACATATATTGTGAGAGTTTTGCTCCTTCCTTTCTAATCTTAACAAAGCTTTATTTTTTGTCTTATTACCTTTTCTTGGATGTGCTGTGTCAGGAGGATTTTCTTGGCCCTCCAGCATAATGTTGAGTAATAGCCATGACAGAGGATAGTCTCAGGGCTGACGCAAACAGTTGTGTGGGTTGTACACTGCGAGGGGATACTGTTCACAAATACTTAGATGTCCTAGGCATTCTTGTCATGTTCCTGATTTTAATTCATTTTTATTTTGTACTGTGAATTCATATTTCTTAGAACCTTCTCTCTGGGATTCTTTGAGGCTGGGGTTGAAACTGTTTACCTCCATACCTATTTGCTTTTGTCTGGAGTCTGGGGACAGAACCAACTGGGACTACCATAAACTTGGGGTTTATTGGCCGTACAAGTAGTATGAATTCTGACCCAAACTTAGCTGGTTGCAGGATTGTGGTTAGGCATGCTCAAAACAAACTTTCCTTTTTTCTCCACCCAGAGCCAAAGGTGAGAAGGCCATGAATTGCCCTGTCTCCCTCTGTGATACATCAGAGGATGTCATCCTTAGGGGATCCCGATTTTATGCTGAAGTCTATGATCTGACCTCCTACCCTGCTTAGGCGCCAGGCTTTTTCTCCTATTCTCCCATTAAAACCAAGGCTTCCCAGCCTGAGCAAGAGTGAGACCCCATCTCTACAAAAAACAGAAAGAAAAGTTAGCCAGGTGTGATGGCGCCTGTAGTCCCAGCTACTCGGGAGGCTGCTGCAGGCAGATTGCTTAAGCCCAGAAGTTTGAAGTTTCAGTGAGCTATGATGACACCGCTACACTCTAGGCTGGCTGACAGAGTGAGACCCTGTCTCAAAAAAAAAAAACAAAACAAAGCAACAAAAAACAACAACCAAAAAACCAAGGCTCCAAGCCTCCAGGAATCTAGATAACCCCAGGGCAATCATAGACTCCCCTTTCATAACTCTTCCAGGCTTAGCATAGTCTTTTAAATTTTGGCTTCTCAAGACTTCCCTCACTTTCCTACCAGCTCAATCCTACATTAAAAACAATATTTAAAAAAACTTATGTACTATTTTTAGATGTGCTGTGTCAGGAGGATTTTCTCTAAATACCTTCTCCGTCATAGTACTGGCAATAACGTCTCTGTTTTTTTACTTTAATGAGAATGAGTCTAATGCTTCTTCAATAAGATTTGTAGTAAATTTTTTGGCAACTATCCTATATCAAGTTAATGAAGTTCTCTTCTATTCCTCTTGGTTAACCAATAATTTTTAAATCATGAATGAATATTGAGTTTTAGTCAACATTTTTTAGCATCTATTAATTTCCTCATCTTATTTCCATTGCTAATGGATTCGCTTAATTAGTTAGCTCATCTCTAGAGTGATGGAAGCAGAAATGACCCGATAGCTAGTAGGACCCTTGGAAAGCAGACCCACGATTAAAAAGAACAATAAATTCAGAGAATGGGGACAAAATTAATTCAAATTCTTAGTGTGGTTGCCATGTTCTGTACCCGGAGCCATCAGACTCTTGTCCTTACACTTCAGATATTGGTGTCCTGAGCAAAACCTTGGAAGCACACGAGGAGAGTGTGGGAAACCCCTCTTGCATATGGGGCCTTCCAGGTGGTGTTTTTGAAGGGGACTGGGAAATGTTTCCTGCGACATCTCCTGAACTTCTATGAAACATTGAAGTAACAAACTGAATATCCAACAGAAAATAGAGATAAAGAGACATATCTAAATCTCCCATGTAATACAAGAAATAATTCTCCTGGATCTCTGTGAATTCCAAAACAAAAAGTCAAACTCTCAAGCCACAGGCAACAATAGCTCTACACATGCTTTGGTAAGAGACAGGCAGTTAAATCAGAGGGGTACTTGTGACTTAGACTGACGCCAGCTCTCAACCTTGATCTGTGGCTAGTAACAAACGTTCTGACCTCTTGGATCTGATGACTGAGCGCCAGGAAGCACAAAGGCCAATTTTCATTTATGACCGCCTGAAGATAGCAGCAGACTTATCTCATTTCAATTCATAAAATGTGACTTTTGCTATTTGCGTTTCCTCTGGAGGCCTGCCCCATGCCAGGGCCAATGAAGAGGAAACTTTTGCTCACAATACTTGATTTGTTTCAAACGAATTTCAATATATGGTCTCATTTTATCCCCATGAATTTTTGTGATAAAAATTTAACTTACATATTAATAGTGTATTCACACTACAGGAAGAATCAAAAGAAAGGGAAAAGAAAAGAGGCTCTGTCACTAATTGCCTTCGTAAACCTGGACACGCCTCAGAGCCCCAACTTCCTCATTTGCAAAAGGAATAATGAGCCTTCCCCACCCCACCTCACCCGCCTCACAGACACCTAGACATGAAGTTGTGATTTTGAAATCATTGTGTAAACACCCAAACCCGTATAAATGTGAGTTAAAGTCACCAGCCTTCTCCCTTCATTGAACAAAGCCAACAGTTTCATAGGCTTCACTCACCTGTGTCTTAGAAATTCGGTATTCTTATATTGCTTTTCCTTTACCTGCTTTTTTCTCCTCTTTACCCTCTGGCCAGTTCTGCTATTTACATATGCATATATATGTCTGTGTGTATGTATATATGTAAATAGATATTCACATTATAAAATATACATATGAGATAATCCTGTTGTCTCCAATAGTTTCTATCCTTAAGATCATGCTTTTGTTTTAACTATTTACCCCTTTTCACTTAGACTCTGTTGCTCCAACTTCACGTTGTCCACTCTTTCCTTCACATAATCTCAGTGACCTGGTTCCAAAGCGCTTTGATTTGACTCATTTGAAAACAAAATGTATCTGCATGTCCTCCCCACGCTGTTGGTGGGAAGGGACTATTTCACCCTCAAGTGTACATTGACTTTAAACAACGATGTATGATGTGAGTTGTTTCATGGCTATTTGACTATTTCCTTTGTTTTCTAGAACCATAAAGATATTCCCATTGATGCAATCGTCTCTCCATCACAGCCTTTTTGTGTACAGCTGATGTTCCCTCTGCTTGGTTGGATTCCCCAGGTCTGTGCTGCTGCTCCAGGTGCGGGCTGCACAGCGGCAGCTTGAGCATCACCTGGGAGCTTGTCAGAAATGCAGGAGCCCAGGCCAACCCAGACCCCCTGGGGAAATCTGCATTTTCCCAGGCATCCCAGGTGACTTGTATGTACTTTAAGGTTGGAGAATCTCTAGCTTAGATATAAGAACAGGCTCTAGGTTACCTTAAATAGTAGGAATTCTGAAGTAGGCATGGGAGAGAAGGGAGGCAAAAATCTCAACTGCCACAGACCTTGGCCTCAAAGATTCAAATGTAGTTCAAAGTTCAGGTCGTTCAGGATCCAACATAGCTTCATTGATCTGGTTACCTTTTTATTCTCACTGCAGTGCTTTTACCTATGGTTGCTACTTTCCTTCTGCTGATTCCCTGCCTTCTGGGCCCTGTACTGCCTTCTGCGTGTGTTCTGTCCACCATATATAAGGCAGGACTGAGACGGGCACTACAGCCAGCCCAATATTTTGGTTTCCCTCTCAATATTCTTTAAATATTTAATCAACATTTGTTTATTTAGTGATGTTCCTTTTCTTAATTCTAGTAAGATACACATAAAATTTTACCACCTTAATCATTTCAATAATGTCAAGTAGTTTGCATTGTTGTGCAACCAAGCTCCAGATCTTTTTCATCTTATAAAACTGAAACTCTATACCTATTAAACAACAACTCTGCATTCTCTTTCCCCCACAGCCCCTGGAAACCACCATTCTACTTTTTGTTTCTCTGAGTTTGACTACTACACCTCACAGAAGTAAAATCATATATTATTTGTCTTTCTGTGACTGGCTTATTCACTTAGCATAATGTCTTCAAGGTTCATCCATGTTGCAGCATATGTCAGAATTTCCTTCTTTTCAAGCTGAATAATACACCATTGCATGTATGCGCCACATTTTGTCCATCCATTCATCAGCTGATAGACACTGGCGCCACTTCTACCTTTTGTGATTGTGAATAATGCTGCTGTAAACACACGCGTACAAATATGTCTTTAAGTACCTGCTGTCAGTTATTTTGGCTATATACCCAGCAGTCATTGCTGAATCACACAGTAATTCTATTTTTAATTTTTTGAGGAGCTGCCATACTATTTTCTATAGTGGCTACACCATTTTACATTCCCACCAACAGAGCACAAGAGTTCCAATCTCTCTACATCCTTGCCAACACTTGTTAGTTTCTGGGTTTGTAAGGTGATATCTCATTGTGGTTTCAATTTGCATTTCCCTTATGATTAATGATGTTGAGCATCTTTTCATATGCTTGTTGGCAAGTGATTTTTTTTAATGAAAAATGTGTATCATGTTCTTTATGGTCAAAATAGGTAATTTGCTCTGTGCAATTTTCCAAACCACACAACTTCTTAGAAGGCATGTTTAGTGTTTAGATAATAAGACAGTCCACTCATGCCCTGTAAATAGCCCTACACCACATATTGTTCTATTTCTGGCTCCGTCTGCCAATTTAAGCAGGTTGTCCTTAGGGGCGGTGGTTCGCTGGCATCGCCCTGTGTGATGGGGGACTCTACAGAGACTAGTCTGCACTGTCAAGGAGTGTTTTAAATTTTCACCTGAGGGTGTTGACTGCTTTGGTAAGAAAGGAAACTATGATTCACCTTATTTCTGGTTTGTTCTAGTTTGTTTTGGTGCCTTTGAATATGGCGGCCCCCTAGGCAGCAGTCCAGCCAGCCGGTCCTTTAAGTTGGATCTGTCTGTTTGCCCGACGTGTGGACTCTCCAGAAGAGGATCTGAAAGAGTCAGCAGATTACTCTGTCCCTGAGAGGGAGAGCAATTACACCACCCCTCACAGGCCCCAGAAGGCCTATGGACCCTTTGTTTGGGTACCTGGGCCTGGTCCAACCAGGACCCCTCTTAGGGCAGCTGTGGGTGGTGCAGGCCTCCAGAGCAGTCTCCTCCTGCAAGGTCAGGCTGGGCGAATGTTTGTAAGAGTCTCCTGTACAGGGACAGAGAGGGGAGGCTGTGAACGCTCACACAGAACACCATTTGTCCCCTCGTAATTGTAATTGCCTCACAAATGTTGGCAGTTTAGGTGATGCACCTATCTTTTTCTGATGTGGGAGGGGAGGCAGTAATACCTTTTTCTATCAAAATAATTCCTTGATTCCTGTCTTTTTTAAAAAAAAATGGTTATTTGGTGGGGTTGAGCATGGTGGGGCACACCTGTAATCCCAGCATTTGGGGAGGCCAAGGCGGGAGGATGGCTTGAGCCCAGGAGTTCTAGATCAGCCTGAGCAAGAGCGAGACACTGTCTCTACAAAACATAAAAATAATTAGCCAGGCATGGTGGTGCGCGCCTGTAGTCCCAACTACTCAGGAGCCTGAGCCCTGACGATTTAGGTTGCTCTGAGCTATGATCATGCTACCGCACTCCAGCCTGGGTGACAGAGCAAGACCCTATCTATAAAACAAAACAAAACAAGTTATTTGATGGATCTTTTATCAAAATCGGATCTCACTGAAACCCCCACCCTGCTGCCCACCCCATTCTCTTCTAGCCAAAGTCCACTCTTCCCCCTTCAGGGTTGCCACAAGGAAAATGAGCAGCCACAGTCCCTGCCACTCAGGCAAGATTAAAGAATTACAGGTCGGCGGAGAGGCAGGACAGGGGCCACTGTGGGCCAAGCCGTCCCAGCCCTGCCCAATCAATGGAGGCTTTCTTCTGGAGGGAGAATCCATTTCCTTGCCTCTCCCAGCGTGGAGATGCCGCTGCATCCCTTGCTCACAGCCCCTTCTTCTGTAGTCAAAGCCAGCAACTTAGCATCCGACCCCTTTCCACATCACAACTCTTTCTCTCACCAAACCTATGAAAGTTTTTCCAACTTTAAGTCCCGTGATTAGATTGAGCCCACCTGGATCACCCAGGCTGCTCTCCCCATCTCCAGGCCCGTACCCTCATCGCACCTGCTAAGACCCTTCTGCCACACGAGGAAACACAGTCACGTGCTCGGGGGAGTGGGGTGCAGGCGTCTTTGCAGCCCTTATTTTGCCTGCCACAAGGACACAATCGAAAATATTACAGAGGATGCCAGGGAATTAATTAATTCAAATGTTATGCTATTTTTCTGGATTTTGTGATGTTTCTTACTTGTTCTTTTTAATATTTGTAATTTATTGTGATTTCTTTTTTATTCTTTCTTACAAATACATATTTTCTTTGGTACATAATTTTGTATTCCTTTTGCTGGAACTATGTAAGCTTCGGACCCCACATAAGTTGACACCTCTTCTCACCCATTGACTAAACTGAGAACTGGATGAAATCTTTCTTTCAAACTCCATCGGCTGGGCCTGGACAGCACACAGGCCAGTAAGGGAGCCAGGAAAGTACAGAAGTGGAGCCTACGTGTGTCTCAGTGACTCTCCTGCCTGTGACCCCAAGAGTCCCTTACCAGGGCAAAGTGCAGTGCAGGCAGGCGGTGAGGGACGCCCCAATGGCAGATAAGCTTTGTGTGCCCGCGGAGGGTGGGGGTGGGAAAGGGCAGGGCGGGAGAGCGCGATAAGGGATCCCTTGCACCATTGCCCTGGGAACGTCATTTTCCCTGCTTCAGCTCTCCCCATCAGCTGTCCTTGCTCATTAGGGCCACAGCACCGCAGCTTGTCTGCCTTTCTCTGTGCTGCCTCGGCATGGCAGGCAGCCCTCCCTCCTCTTTTCTCCTGCTCCCTTAAGAAACACACTGTCACTTGCCTTCCCTGGGCCCCAGGTAATCTGCCCTCCTCACCTCTTAATGCTGTCCACGCCTCGAAAGGGTTGAGGCGGGTCCCCTACTTTTGCTTGAACCTCTTTCACTTTGCTTCTTGGCTCTTTCTAAACTATACTCCCCCATTCTCACTTCCTTAGTTTTCTCTCTCTCTGTTTCTCAAACGATTAATATATCCCACCCTGCCCTGACAAGGGCTTCTCTCCCAGAGATCATCCCCTTTATGGTATTTTGCCTTTCCTGCTCTAGTGGGATTTTCTCCTTCGCCCTCCATCTCAACCAAACTTCCCAACCTGACAGGCAGCATCTGGTACCTTCTGCTGATCATTTTCTTCTTTCTTACACTAAAAACAACCCACATCTATACCCAATTCCTGGCCGGTTGGCCCAAATGTATCCGTAGCGCTCACCCATGTTTTCATGCAGAGTCTCTGAATATTTGACTCCAAAGATCAAATCACCAAAGGTTGATCACTTCCAGCCCTCTCTCTTTCCCCCAAGGCACAAAGTCTCTTCCCAGCACCCCTTTAGTCCTCCTCTTCCATAATGTCCTTCTGTGGGGGTAGAAACATGCATGATTGCACATTTTGGTGGCTTTTTTTCTAGTTTGTAGTCATGATCTATCCCGTATCATTCATCCTCTCAGATCATTTAAACACTCAGGCTGAATGTGCTGCACCTCACAGCCTAATACCCTGTCAGTCAGGAAGCCCCAGGTCCGTGGAACTAATGCAGAGTCTCGTTCAGCCTGATATGGGACCAAGGTAGGTGCCCTGGAGAGTCCCTGCTTCCTTGTGACCCCCGTCCTTCTCTGTTGGTCTTAACTCACACAGCAGATTCCATCTCATTCTAATTCTTCAAGGCTGCTCTGCTTCCTTTCCTTGCTCCATTTTTTAGTGCTGAGTTCTCTCAAGCCTTGTCTACCTTCTCCCCCTTCCCCCTCCCAACACCATCCCCATCCTCTCGTCCTGCTCCTGGGGACACTTGCTCGCTCTGGAGCAGAAACTTAATGCACATTTTCTTCGAAATTCCCCTTCCCTTCCATTGTCATCTCTGGATGCACCATTCTCCTTCCTTTCTCTCTCCCTAAATCCAAACTTGTCTTCTCTGGAGGACATGCCCTCCACCCGGGGCGCCCGCACTGGGCCGCTGTCTGAGTGGTGTCTGCTTCTGCGGTTGCTCCCGCTCCTCTACCTTCACTTCCTGCCCTGCCAGATCTGCCTGTGGCAACACCCCCTGCAACAGCACACCCTCCTATCCTCTGCATGCCGAAGCCAGGCCAGCCTCTTCCAGCAGCTTCCATTTTATTGCAAGAACACTGAGCACCAGAGAAGTTAGTGAGGAGAGCCAGTTAGTCCAATGTCCGCAGCAGGGCTGGGACCTGGCCTCATGACAGTGAGGGTGAGACAACACCCACTATCTCCAGCCCCAGGGAGCAAAAGGCAAAGTCCTGTGACCGCCAGGAGACTGTGGGCCAGCTGGGTCCCGTTTGGTCACAATTAGTCGTTCCCACATTTCTGTGTGTGTCATTGATGGAAGACCTCCCTTCTCCCTTTAAGAGGGGATTTGAGGCCCCTTCGCAAAAGAAGTAACTGCGCAAATACACGTGTGTGTATATGTAGATGTCCCTCCCCTCCCATCCTCATGGGTTAATATGGGCTTCTGCAGTCCTGAGCACTCCGCTACTCCCTTAAAACACAGGGGACCTTAAACTGAAAACGACCATTTCACAGAAAGGAAATGAAGTCTTGAAGAGGCAGCAGGAACAGCCTGTTTGTGGGAGAGCTCGGCTGGCCAGGCAGGAGGCGTCACGGCTCTTCTGCCGCGTTCACCCCACTCGCTTCTTAAAGCCGTTGCACTGGTGCTCTGGGATGTCAGCCTCCAGGCATTTAGTCACCCAGCTCTTACTGTAAAGGGGAAAGAGAAAACTGGGTAAATATAGAAAATTATAGAGGAGAAAATGGAAACGCTCCCACCCCACTATTTCCATTTCACATATACACATCTCCCCATACTTACACATCCACACGTAAAATACTTTTCTTGTTTCTGTGCTTCAGTTTATATATTTTCTGTTGACTTAACTTTGAACTCACTGTTCCTTCCTGTTGCTGATCCAATCTGTTGTTAAAACATCCAATAAGTTCTTAATTTAAGATACTATATTGTTAATTTCTGGAATGTCCAGTTGATTTTTTTTTTCTAGTCGAATCTCTCATTGAGAGATAATTTATGTATTATAAAATTCAATCATTTTAAGTGTACAATTTAATAATTTTTAGTATGCCGCATATTCAGAGTTGTGCAACTATCATCAAAATCTAATTTTAGGTATCCATTTTACGCATCCAAAGTATCCATTTGTTTTGAGTTTTTCAATGTATTTGGGAATTTTTAAGAATATATTTTGGCCGGGCGCGGTGGCTCACGCCTGTAATCCTAGCACTCCGGGAGGCCGAGGCAGGAGGATTGCTTGAGCTCAGGGGTTCAAGACTGGCCTGAGCAAGAGTGAGACCCTGTCTCTACTATAAATAGAAAGAAATTAGCCAAACAACTAAAAATAGAAAAAATTAGTCAGGCACGGTGGTGCGTGCCTGTAGTCCCAGCTACTCGGGAGGCTGAGGCAGGAGGATTGCTTGAGCCCAGGAGTTTGAGGTTGCTGTGAGCTAGGCTGACGCCACAGCACTCTAGCCCGGGCAAGAGAGTGAGACTTTGTCTCAAAAAAAAAAAAAAAAAATCTAATTTTAGAACACTTCTATGCTCCAAAAAGAAACTTCATGTCCACTTGCAGCCATTCCCCATTTCACCCTTAGCCACAGGCAACCACTAATCTACTTTCTCTACAGATTTGCCTTTCCTTGACATTTCATATACATAGAGCCATACGATATGTGGTCTTTGGGGTATACTTCTTTCACTTAGCATAATGTTTTCATGATTAATCCATGTTGTAGCCTGTATCGGTATTTCATTCCTTTATACTGCTGAATAGTATTGCACTGTGTATTAGTATTCCGTGCATATCCCACATTTTATTTACCCATTACCCAGTTGATGGACATTTGGGTCCAGTTTTTGGGCTATTATGAATAATGCTGCTAGGAACATTTGTATGGGCATATGTTTTCATTTCTTTTAGGTAGGTATATAGAAATGGAATTGCTGGGTTATACGGTAAATTAATGTTTAATATGTTAAGTAACTGAAAAATTGTTTTCCTAAGTGGCTGCACCATTTTACATAACTACCAGCAGTATATGAGGTTTCAGTTTCTCCACATCATCACCAATACTTATCATCTGTCTTTTTGATTGTAGCCATTCATGCGTGTTGTAAGAGATATTTCCTTATGGTTTTAATTTGCATCTCTCTAATACCTAATGTTCTTGAGCATATTTTCATGTGTTTACTGGTCATGCATAGCTTCTTTGATGAAATATCTATAAAATCTTTGACCCATTTTTAAATGGGGTTATTTGTATTATATTTTTATTATTGAGTTGTAAAAATTCTTTACGTATTCTGAATACAAGCTCCTTAGTTAATATATAATTTTAAAAATATTTTCTTTCAGTCTGTGACTCATCTTTTCACTTTCTTAACTGTATAAAGTGTAAGCATTTTAAATTTCAATTTACCATTTTTTTCTTATATTGCTTATGCTTTTGGTGTCATATCTAAGAAATCTTTGTCAGGTCAAGAAGCTTTACTCCTGTTTTCTTCTCAGAGTTTTATAGTTGTAGCTCTTACATTTAGGACTATGACCCATGTTGAGTAAATTTTTGTGTATGGTATGGGGTAAGGGTTTAAAGGAATCTTCTTCCATGTGAATATCCAATTTTCCTAACGCCATTTTTAAAAAGGTTGTTATTTTCTCCATTGAATAGCATTGCGTATTTGGCAGAGATCAACTGATGATGACAGTAAGGGTTTATTTCCTGAATCTCAATTCTGACCCATCAATCTCTATATCTATCTTTATACTAATGCCACATTATCTTGGTTATTGTAGCTTTGTAGTATGTTTTAAAATAAAATATAAGTCCTACAACTTTGTTCTCTTTCAACATTATTTTGGCTATTCTGGGTCTTTTACTTTCCACGGATTGCAATTCTTCTTTGAAACTTTTTTTGCCTTCATCCCTTTTGTCCACATTATCTTCTATTTATTTTTCATTAATCATAGGTACTTTTAAGTTTTTGCTAACTTCAATATTTGGATCAGAGCACTGAGCCTTCAGCAATCTTAACTATCTTGGGGTCCAGGGACCATGCCAAATGTGTAGTCCTCTTCCAAGGACGCTTGTGACTAAGCCAAAGCTGGTTTTAGCAAAAAGCCCAGATGGTGAGAAAAACAAACAAACAAAAGCCCCCAACAGTAAACACTGATTAAAATGCAAAGACTGAGAATCAGTGGGTCAGCATATCACAGGGGGCATCAGCCTCAGGAAAACCATAGCTCCTTTTAGACATATGGTCACCTGCTTACATCAGCCAGTGAAGAAAGCCAAGGGTGTGGAATATAGAGCAAGCCTCCCTGCAACTGGTCAATTTTTTCTCTGACTGAAAGGGAGGACCTGCAGCCCTTCAGAGGGCGAGGGATAAGATGCCTCTGGGTGTGGCCAGAGTGACAGCAAATTTTCTTGGTCCTTTCTGCTATAACTAGAATTGAAATGTCAAGGGCTGAGGCTCTTTGGGAATCACTTCTTGCCTAGGAACAGAAGGCTATATCCAAGGAGTGGCATGACTAGGAGGGACTCTGAAATGAACCACCTAGGGAAAAGTTTGCAGGCAGTCATAGAAAGGAAGGAGGTTTAATAAATGATTCACGCATCCAAAAGTAAATCTTGTGAAGGATGCAGCATAATGTTGAATTAAAAACACAGGTTTTGGGGTCAGACTGACCTGGCTCCAAATTCTGCCTCCACCTCTTACTGGCTAAGCAATGTCAAAGAATCACCCATGTGAGGGTGGGGGTGTGTGTGCTCAGGACAGCCTGATAGGACCTTCAGCAATTCAGTGATTTTAGTCATGTAGCGACATTAAATTCATTGATTTATTCATTCATTTATTGAATAAATGAGTTATGTTCTTCGTTGCTGAGAACACAGTCCTAGCTTTGGTATTCGTCCCAAATACTAGATTTTACCATTACTTATTTTTGCCAAGGCCTGGCTGAAAAAATGTTTTACTTTCACTGAATACAAGAGCCAACCATTTCAGAAAATCCTCTTTGGGCTAGATTTCACAGATTACTAAGCACAGTGAGGAGCAGGTGCAACCCTTAGAAGCAAACACAGCTGTATTCAATTAAAAGTACACCTCTAATTGGTCTCATTAAATTCGCATGAAAGAGAGACATGGCTGGCACATACCAGACACCTAGTCCTGCCATTTCCTGCCTACAGGGCACCATTCCGGAAGGAAGACAGATGTAAGAGCTGCAGAGAAGCAGGGTGCCGGCTGCTCTCCCACTCCCCCAGCTCAGGCCCATTTCTAACGAAACTCCAGGGGTTCTGTTTCCATCATCTCTTGCTGTGTAACAAATCTCCCCTAAATTTACTGGATGAAACCAACCACCGTTTTATTTGCTGACATGTTCTGTGTTGACAGCTAAGGAGTTCTTCTGCGGCACATGACCTTTGCTAAGGCTGCGGTCATCTGGAGGCTTAACAGGGCTGAGAAGTCCAAGAGGGCTCACTGCCATGTCTGCAGTTTGGTGGGGACAGCTGGGAGGCTGGGGTAGCTGAGCCTCTCTCATCTGTGTGATCTCAGATCAGCCAGATTTTCTTACATGGTGTCTTAGCACTCTCCAAAGGGCAAAACAGAAGCTACCAGGCTTCCTATGGCTTAGGCCCAGTATTGTCACTTCCCCACATTCAGTGGGTTAAAGCAAGTCACATACCATCCTAGATTCATCACAGGAGGGGAATGCACAAGGGTGTGAATCTTGGGAGGCATGGTTCAGTGGGGGCCGTCTTTGGAGAATAGCTGTCGATGGATTCTCTAACTGGGGCTTCATAAGGATATGAGAGATTGAACTACAGAATGTGCTAGAGTGCTTATTTAACAGTAACCTTAGACAAAGCAAAACAAAAGTTATACAAATACTATGGAGTGAGATTCTGGCATTAATTCTCATATCTCCTCATTAAGGAATTGGGGAAAGTGTTAATTAGACACGTTTTAAGTAAATGTCTTTTCTCTAGTCCTTTGGTGACATTTCTTTCATCTTGCTTTACATCATCTGTTGGGCTTCTCCTGTGATTCCTGTAGTCACGTTGCAATTATCACCTCTCTTCTGGGGAATGGCATTTATATTTATTGCTGAGGAAGCTCCATCTCACCATCCTCGAGCATCCAAAGTTCATAATTTATGTGCAGAATCTTTGTCAACTGCCTCCATAGCCCCAGACGCTACTGTCCCTAATGGCTCCCAAATGATGCTGAAAACTTAAGGAAGGTTGTTCTCCTCCAATATACACTCTGAAATACTACCCTGCTAATAAAATTTTTTATACCTATGACACCCTCTGATTTTTGAAAACTTTTTGTGTCTGTGAGTAGTTAGGGGGTTTTTAAAAGGCCCTGGATTTTTGCCAAAAGAGTGACCTCCAGGTTATATAGAACCTGAAAAGGGACCCATACATAACAGGATATCTGGTATGTAGAAGATGCTCAACACATGTTCATTGAGCAAAATGATAAATGTCATGATAATTGTTATGAGGAATCAATGAGTGCTGTGTTCTGAATGTTTACGTCCCCCTCAAATTCATATGTTGAAATCCTCACCCCCAAGGCAATGGCATTAGGAAGTGGGGCCTTTGGGAACTGATTAGATCAAGAGGGTGGAGCCCTCATGATTGAGCTGGTGCCCCTACAAAAGAGATCCCAGAGCGCTGGCTAGCCCTCGCTACTGTGCGAGGACACAGCGAGGAAGTGCCATAGGTGAACCAGGAAGCAGGCCCTCACCAGACATCGAATCTGCCGGTGCCTTAATCTTGGACTTCCAGCCTCCAGAACTGTAAGAAATAAATATCTATTGTTTATAAGCCACTTTGTTTATGGTATTTTGTTATAGCAGCCTGAATGGACTAAGACAGTGAGTCCTGGACCTGGAACACTGTGAGTTTCAATAGTTGTTAGTTACCATTTTGGTATCTGCTCCATCTCCTATTCTCCAATACAAAATCATCCCCAAAATATTAATCCTGAACCTTAGATTGCCCTAGCCATATGCTGAAACCATTTTTCTCAGTGTCTTTTAATGGGAACATTCAATACATTTACATTTAACTATCAATATATTTGGTATTTCTGCCATTCATTTTGTGCTATTTGTCTCACCCTTTCGTTTCTCTTTATCTCTCTAGTTGCCTCCTTTTGGACTTTTTTTCATTCCATTTTTTCCTTTCCATTAGCTTCCAAGTTATGCATTTTCTTTCCACATGTTTAGTGGTTACCCTGGACATTTTAACAAGTATACTTTACTACTCAAAATCTAAGTTATTTACTATCTTTTTCTTTCCTCAATGATATAGAACCTTAGAAAACTTTCACAATGATCATCTGTCTCTGGACTTATACATCGTTGCATGTTTTACTATTATTTTTCTTTTTCCAACTCCCAAGACATTTTTATTATTGGTTTATGGAATCATTCTTTGCTCAGAGTTTATAGTAAATTTTTTATTCATTTTTCAAATCTGATTGGTCAGTTTTATGGTCTTTTGTTCTTTACTTATGTCTTTAACCTCTCGTGCTATTTATTTAAACATATTCCACATCTGATAATTCAGGGAGTCTTTAAATGTCTAATTCTGAGTTGTTTTTGCTGACTCTTGGTCATGGTGCTGTGTTAGTCTTTGATTCGTGATTTGTGAGGTTTTGTTCATATTCCTTGGAAATTATGTGTAAATAATTGTGCCTAAGAGGAAAGTGGCAAGTGATTTCCTCCAAAAAGGAGGATTTGCATCTGCTTTTGTGGGTGTCTGAGAGAAATACCAACCTAAGAGCACCTTAAATCAAATTCTTGGCTTCAGGTTTTCCTAAACACTTGAAGTATACTTTTTGTCTGCAAGTCTACATGAGGACAGGACTTTTAATTGAAAAATCAGGGGAAATGTCTCCCCATTCCCATTCAATTCAAGTTTCCAGTCAGCCTATTTTATTCACAATTTTCTGGAGGTCCAGGGTCAGGGATAGATTAATTTCTTATTTGCCCTTATAGGTAAAACGGTAAGGTATCATCTGTCATGATGTTGGAAACAGAAATTAGTGTGTTGAAATTTTACTGAAAGTTCTATTTTGGTTTTAGAAAGGCAACGCCATCATCATGTGGTCACCCGTGGTAATCAGAACTTAGAGAGACTTTTGGGGAGAGTAATGAACAGGACAGTCCCTGATTTCTACGCACCATCCTCGGTGCCCATTCCAAGTAGAATTTAAGCTACGCTCGCGAGGTGGAAGTTGGCTGGGGAGGTCATCGTGAGGACAGCTCTGTTCACAGGCCTGAGGGATTAGGTATCCACTTCCGCCCTGGCTCTGCCGCAACGCCGCCACCTTCCTCCTGTATCTTGATCCTGGCTCCACCCTCACTCTGTCCCCATCTGTTGGTTACTCAGCTGAAAACCTTTCCCTGCCCAGCCTTTCCAGCTCTCTCTGGGAGCTTGGGCCACATCATACCTGAAGGACCATCTTCCTTGGATCTCTGTAATCCCAGACATCACCTTGACAAGTCAACTGTCCCACGAGCTGCTCCCTGTCCAGGCCTTTGACCAGCTCGTGGTCTCCTGACCTCAGTCCACTCAAGCGTGACCTCCATGATCCAACTCAGACAGCCTTTGCTCTTTTCTTTTCACATCCCCCTCCCCTCTTTCCCTTCTGTCTTCCATGTTCTTGTTCACATCTACTCCAGGGCTCTATGGTTAGACACAAAAAGTCATGGTTATATCTCCCTTGATATCACTCTGACTCCCCATCCACATTTTCTTCCATGAGAGGTCAGCTCCTGGGTACACGGGCCCAAATGTGAGTGACACACAGAAGGGATGGCGTGTTCCTTCTGCAGCCTCAGCACATCACTATCCAGCCCTTTCAGCCCCTGTGGTTTTCTCACTTCTAGTCGAAAAGGCCCAGAAGCAAACCTGGAGGTGAGACCTGAGGAAAGCTGGAGCCATGCTGACCTTGTGCGCTGTGAAGCAGACTCCGTTGCTGGAAAGCCCGCCGTCAGTGCAGAGGAGGAAGGCGGGGATCCCCAGATCTGCCGTGTGTGTGGGGACAAGGCCACTGGTTATCACTTCAATGTCATGACATGCGAAGGATGCAAGGGCTTTTTCAGGTACAGTTACCCACCCACCTTTGCCCCTTGCCACCACTTACACACTAGGTCACACTGCCTAGGGCCTGCCATTAGCTCCTGCGCAGCCTCTCAGGGCCTCAGCTTGACCTGTCCCCCAGCTCCAGACTTGGGCTTGTGGCCTATCCCAAGGCCTCCTAATTAGTCTCAAGTGACCCACTAATATCTCAGAGGAGTCCTTCCTCTTCTGTCTTCCTGCTCCATCCAGGAAATTTTCCCTCCCATTAAGCTACGCCCTGGTTTCTCCATATGTTCTTGAATAAAATGGAGGACCCGTCAGTAAAAGAGTGAAGAATTTGAAAACCCAAAATGTAAGTGTTCAAATCAGTCTTATGAGGTTGTTTTTAAGTAAAGAATGGCATAAAATAAATTAAAAATATAACAAAACAAGCTCACCTAGAAACAGACAAACAGGGAGGACCAAAAAAGTAAGGACTAAAAAGTCCCAGCTATAGCAAGGCAGCCCTGGACGGAGGGGCTCATGTTGTCCAGCTGAAGAGACAGAGCAAAGCCAGCTCAGCAAGGCTACCCTTGGCACAGGGCTCAGACCAGGAGGAAAAGAAGCAGACAAGAAAGGAGGGATGCGTGAGGAAGCGCTTTCAGTGTACCCTCAAGAAGGGATGGGTATGCAAGGAGCAGCTCCCCCCTCAGGGGCCACGCTTGGGACCCTCGTGCATTTTCAGGACAGCCAGCCTGACTGGCTGGACATTCAAATAAAAATGGCAGATCCAAAGGCGTCTTGTTCCAGGGAGAAACAGACATTTGCGTTGCAAATGGTCTTTTGTTATAAGAGGGGCAACACACCAGCGGTGTCAGGCTGCATTCAGTTACAAGTCACAGGACACTGACTCAGACTGGTTTGACAATAAGGAAAACATATTACCTCTCACAATGAGAAGTCTGAAGGCTGCCGGGTTCGTGAGTTCAGCAGCTTCATTCTTTCCAGTTTTCTCTTCAGCTGTCCTACCTGAGAGCTGTGATTTCAGTCTGTCTCCCCTTGGGCAAGCATGGTGCCGGGGGTCCCAGGCAGTAACCATGATGTTCAGCAGAGGAACAAAAAGTGCATCTCTTCCTCGCTCCAAGAGGAAGGGAACCCTTCCTGGAAGACTCTGGCAGTGAACATTGGCTAGAGCTGGGACCCAACCTACTCCTGAACTAGTCACTACCAAAGAGCACCACATAGATCCCTGAGCTGGGCACGTGCCACATGGCCGCATGGAAGAGGGTGGACATCTCTGCCAGATCTAGATTTGGCCAGCACAGAAGAGGCCACAGGAGTGGCTGTCCCAGCAGCAGCCGGTGTCCTGCCTTGGGGTGCGGGAGTCCTCTGCTCTCCCCTTCTGATTTGGGTGCTATTCCCGGGACTCCCAGAAAAAGGCAGCATGTTGCAGTGGCTAAGAGCTTGGATTCCGGTATCAGCCAGACCTGGATTCACATTTCAGTTTGTCATCTACATGGAGCACAATTGGGGATCTATCTTCTCAAAGCCTCAGTCTCCTTCATCTGTGCCAGGCAGATGACATGATGATTTCATAGGGTTTTGAGAACTAAATTTGCAAAGCTCTGCAAAGTATCTAGCCCAGCATCTGATACATAGCATGCCTTTAATAAACGTGATCCCTGGTTTCCCCTTTTACCCATTCTGGGCGGACTTTGGAGTAGCATCAGGGGTCTTTTACCTGGGCCGGCAGGGAAGGAAGAGGCAAGAATGGTGTCTGTGAAGAACATGTCTGTAGGCTGGTCACTGGCCCGAGGCCTCAGGCCTCCAAGCTCAAACCTGCAGGGGTCACTATGAGCTTGGCTCAGCCTCCCCGGGACGCGATGCCTTCAGGGACCGCTCTGCAGCCCCGCCTGGCGGTTCCCAGCTTTCTCTCATTTTCCACTGTGAACCAGAACTAGAGGCCACAGCCATGGGGGAATTTCTTTCTTCCCACCCAGCTGTGGGCTGGGGGAAATGAAGTTAGGGCTGCACTGACTGGGTCTTTGTGGGAAGTTCAGGGTGCCTGGGCTGTGGGGAGCGGGTGGCTGGGCGGAGTCTCCAAAAGGCGTCTGCCCTGTTGCCTCCCCTGGCGCCGCATCTGTGCAAGGCCTGTGCCTCGCACGCTCCCCTATTACAGGGCGCTGAACCTCTTTGCCCCCAAGGTCGGCGAGGGGAGTCGACCCTCCAATGGCGAAGCCATTTCCCCGTGAGGGAGAAAGGCTTCCTCACAGCTCACCCACCGCTCCCTGGCTTCCCAATCGAGCACAGGAGCTGCGGGAGGGAGGGGACTTCTTCTGTCCCTTACCCTGGGGTCAGGTTTCCTCTGGCTCCCGCTTCCAAGGAGGAGAAACCCCAGAAGAGGCCCATCTCCATGGAAATATCCCTGGTAACAAGGATGTGAAGAAGGGGAGAGGGGAAGGCGCTGGGGCCCGGCCTGGGCCTGGAGTGTCCCGAGAGTGGCCGAGGGCGGCAGGTGCCGCCTGCGAAGAGCACACTCCCATTTCCTGCTCTGCCTCCTCTAGCGACGCCCAGTAAATTCCAGCGAGCCGGCAGAGCTCCCGCCTGTACCCTCCCTGCAAAGGCTAACTGGCTCAGCTCGGGAGGCGAGGGCGGCCCACAGAGGGGGCGACTGGTCCGGAGGGGTTGGGGACAGAGGTGGGTGTGGCCCGGAGACCTGGCCGGGAGCCGCGGCGCGACGCAGCCCTCCTTCTGCTCCTCGTTCTCTTACAGGAGGGCCATGAAACGCAATGCCAATGCCGGGCTGAGGTGCCCCTTCCGGAAGGGCGCCTGTGAAATCACCCGTAAGACCCGGCGACAGTGCCAGGCCTGCCGCCTGCGCAAGTGCCTGGAGAGTGGCATGAAGAAGGAGAGTGAGCGGCGGGGCCTGGGCCGGCGAGGGGGGGGGTGCCCCGCGTGCGCGCGAGCCGCTGTCCGTGTGCAACAGGCGGCCACCGGCCACCGGGGGAGAGACGCAGGGCGTCTTTAATCTCTGCCCTGGGAGGCGAGGCCAGCATCCCTGGCCAGGGCTGTGCTCTCTCTCTCTCCTCAGCTGCCCCTGCATGATTCTTTTTGTCCCTCTCCTAATTGTTCTTATGGTGGTGTAACGAAATTTGGGGCCAGGGTGCATCTGGCAGAGGGAAGCAGGAGACGTGAGGTGTGATATGACACCCCGCCTTGTTGCTGCTAGCACCCACCGGCTGGCCCAGACCTGGATCTTTATAGCGAAACTGTTTGCGGACAGGTGCCATGGGGCATTCTCCTTCTCCCTCTCTCCTTTGGTGTATTTGTGCTCCCAGGACACTCTCAGATTAAAAGACTCATGGGGAAAATCTTCCCCATAGTTCACCCTTTCCTCGCTGGCCCCCCAATCTAGAATGGAAGCTGGGAAGGGAAGCTTCTAGTATATATTTGTCTCCAATGAACACAGAGTGACCCAAAGCTGTGGGCTGCCTCTTTCAGGGACAAGTTCTCTGGGCATGCAGGCAGAGAGCCTTTCCCGCAGCCCGCTGAAAATGAGGTCCTCGCTCAGATGTCCCTGATGACAAACGTCCTGCATCTCTCCCTCCAAGGACTCCACAGCTTTGCTCTGCACACATGAGTGGGCTCCAGAAATCCATGGAAGACCCTAAGGCTCCAGGCTATATAGGAAGTGGCTGGAGTTGCTATTTCTTGCTAAGTAGTAGCCCCAGCTCTTCTGGGTCTTGAAGACTCAGACATCTTGGAGGACTTTGAGGAGTCTTGTTGGCATATAATCCACCAGAAAATAATAATATCTGGTGCCATTTATTGAATATCTCTTGTGTACAAGGAGCTGTGTTAGGCACTGTATGTTAAGATGAGATGCAATGTCTCATCTTAGCAGTGTGAGCTAACCTGATTACTCCAGATTACAAAGCAGGAAACTGAAGGCAGGAGAGGTCAAGGAGCGTGCTCGAGGTCACAGATAGTCAATGGCAAAGCTTTCATGTAAGCTCAGTGCCTTTGGATTCAGAAGCCCTGGTCCCACACTGTCCTCACAAGCCCCCCTGCAGAGGGCTGCACACCAGTGCACCTGCCCCACCAGCTGCACCTCTGTCCTCACCCAGGTGTTTCTCCAGAGGCGCCCACAAACCTCTGGAGTCTGGACAAGGGTGAATTTCTTGTCACCATCACTTTCCCCTTTCCCTAATGCCTTCTGCTGCCTTGAGAGAGTTACAGTGGCTCCCCCAGGACTGGAGGCTGACCAGGGCACATGTGCCTGAGCCTGCTCCGCTGTCCCTGCAGTGATCATGTCCGATGCAGCCGTGGAGCAGAGGCGGGCCTTGATCAAGAGGAAGAAGAGAGAACAGATTGGGACTCGGCCACTAGGAATGCAGGGGCTGACTGAAGAGCAGCGGATGATGATCAGGGAGCTGATGGATGCTCAGATGAAGACCTTTGACACCACCTTCTCCCATTTCAAGAACTTCCGGGTAGGAAGGGTTACAGTGGCCCCACTCCTGTGCTAGCACCTCAGACCTCAGTCTCATTCACGGGGTTCTCAAAGTGTGGTCCCTGGGTCAGCAGCATCAGCTTGCAAATTCTCAGGCTGCCCCAGTCCTCCTGAATCAGAAACTCTGGGTGGGGGACAAGACTCCCAGGTGATTCCAACTCAGGCTCAGGTTTGAGAATCACTGCTCTCTCCTTCAAAGCAGGTAGGAATTGGGTGTGAGCGATGGATGGAGGGAAAGCTAGGAGGTTCCCCAGCATGGCTGGCCATCAGGGCTTTATGAGGAAAAGGTCAGGCTCTGTTGGGGGTGTGACCTTTGTGAATTGGTATTTATTAGCCATATGTGTGCTGCTAGTGCCTTCCCTCCCCTCCACCCTCAGAGTTATCTCAGGTATCCCACTGGCCTCAGATCTGCTCCTTCTGTCTGTGGCTCCCTAACCCTCCTCTCTGAGTCTCCTCAGCCCAGTGTCTGGGATGTTCGGCACACATTGCAGGTGGAGGTCCCCCTCACCCTCCATTCTGAACCGGCTGGGATGTGTGTGACCACTAATTCATAGATCCAGAAAGCACCACCTGATAGAGGCCAGAGAGAAGGAACAAGTACTCTCTGTGTGTGCGTACACATGTGTGCGTACACATGCATTAGTGGGCGTGAGTGCCAGCAATTGTGCATCCACAGGCTGTGCACATCTGTCTAGGGCCTGAGTGGGGTCCTTTTAATGAAAACACATGCTGTCTCTCCTCTCTCCATCTCCTGGTGTGCGTCCCAGCTTCCTGAGGTGCTTAGCAGTGGCCATGAGATTCCAGAGTCTCTGCAGGCCCCATCAGCGGAAGAAGCCGCCAAGTTGAGCCAGATCAGAAAACATATGTGCTCTGTGAAGGTCTCTCTGCAGCTGCGGGGGGAGGACGGCAGCGTCTGGAACTATAAACCTGCGGCTGACAGCAGCGGCAAAGAGATCTTCTCTCTGCTGCCCCACATGGCTGACATGTCAACCTACATGTTCAAAGGCATCATCGACTTTGCCAAAGTCATCTCCTACTTCAGGTAGGATGCGGAGGCTGGGTGGATGGGTGTGGAAAGGAACAGGAAATGGCCAAGAGGTTCAAAGGGTCTAGGGTGGATCCCTTTGAATTTGGGGGATGTTGGTGCCAAAGACCCTCCTTTATCTCTGCCCCCAGGGCAGCCAGTACTGCTGGGAAATAGAGCCCCAGCTGTATGGCTCGTTAGCTCTGTGGCTGTGGGCCTGCCCTTCAACCTGACGATGTCTCAGCCTCCCCGCTGCTAGACGGGAGCTAATCATACTTGCCCTGCAGGGCTGCCATAGGAAATAAGAAAACATCTGAAGAGCACCCAGCACATGGTGGACATTCAGACAGTAATCCCCTTCCCTATTCCCCCACAAAAGAGCAGGAATCACAAGCTGACAGTTCCTGAGTAAAGACTGAGTTGGAAGGGAAGGAAAGGAAGTCCAGGGAGAGAAGAAAGGGGAGAGAGAGAGGAATGGATGCTGGATCTTAACAGTCTGCCACCAAGACAAGGCTGAGAAGGCCATGGGAGATTGGGTGGTCCTGAGAGCCAAAGGGCCAGGGCTCCCCAGAACTGGGCGCAGAGGCAACAGTCATGGGTGACTGTGGTTAGCAGGAGACCTGGGGACTTCCTGGTGTGGTGGGAACCGCAGCCCCATAATATGTGGTCTGTTAGGGCTGGCATGCTGGGTGTATCTTCCCATGGCGAGGCCACCTTGCCGAGCCTTGTCAGATGGGGCTGAACCACACACACAAGGAACCCTTGGTTTCAGGAGCAGGTTGAGGGCAGGTTATATCCTAGGAGCCCACAGGTTTCCCCTGTGGCCCTGTGGGCGACACACAGGACTTATTTAATGGGGTGAGGGTGATAGGTTTGTGTGGGGTTCAGATGTGACAGATTAGCTCAAGGGGACAGAGGGAGAAGCTGCCTGCAAACGCGGACCCTGGATGACCCCTGTTGAGATCCTTTGGCTCACACTGGAACACCAGGCTGGGAGGCCACTCTCTGTTTCTCACGGACACCAGTTTTGAGCACAGTGACCCAAGGCACCACTACCACCTTCATTCTACAGATGGAAACTGAGGTTCACTGAGGTTAAGAACCTTGTACAAGGTCACAGCTAATCAGTGGTGGAGGGCAGATTTGGAAGTACCAGAGCCAGCTACCTGCTGGGTCCTGAGCCAGGCCCTGGGGAGACACAAGGAGTAGGACCAGTTTCGTGGCATTTGTAGCTCAGTGTTGTACATCTAACAGAAGGGTGGGTGAGAGGCATGCAGGGCCTGAATTCCCAAGGAGACCAAAGCCAGGGGCAGGGCTTCCTCAAGGCAACTCGAGTGGCCTCTGCCCAGGCTCTCTGAACCTCTTCGTTGTCAGGATCACCTCCTTATTGCTGAGGTGGGGCCCTCCCAGGTTGGGAGGGAGCAGCCCCAGCAGGATGGGAGGGGTGTCACTGTAACCATGAATATCAGAGGCTTACCAGGTGGCCACCATGGCTAGGCCTGTGCTCCGTGCTGGGAGTGGGGCTAAAGGCTTCTAGACTGCCTGGAGAGAAATAGCAGAAGTAGGTATATACATGTTAAATTCAACACAGACAGCAGGAAGCAAATATCTCCGCTGCTTGGAGCTCATGCCAAAGGAGTGGCACTTGCAGAAGACTGCATTCTGGAAAGACTTCTGGGAGGGACAAAGACATAGCTTGGCCTGGGAGGCTAGGAGCTAATCTGTCACAATCTGAACTGAGGTGGACGCTATGAGGCCAGGGACCAGAAGCCAAGGCATCGGCTGTCGGTCAGGGGCTGTGTGTGGGCGGGGGTGGAGAAGATGTGGTCAGGCTGTACCGGACCTGGGCACCAAGGTCCGTGGGCATTGGAGAGTCCCTGAAGGTGGCAGGGGAGGAGAGGATATGGCAGGGAAGAGTGGTCTGCTTGGCGGGAGTGTGAGGGAGAGATGGGAGGCAACCAGAAATAACGGCAGTAACCCTCAGGGGAGGGAGCCCAGCTACCTCTGCTCCCCCTCCCCACCCACAGTTTCTGGGTTAGGGGAGTGGGTGCTGGTGCTGGTCTTTGGATGGCTTCCTAGGGAGCTGTCCTCCCCTCCCTGTCCTTGCTGCCAGGGACTTGCCCATTGAGGACCAGATCTCCCTGCTGAAGGGCGCCACTTTCGAGCTGCACCAACTGAGGTTCAACACAGTGTTCAACGCGGAGACGGGGACCTGGGAGTGTGGTCGGCTGTCCTACTGCTTGGAAGACCCTGAAGGTGCCTGTGAGATGCCTGCCCCCACAGAGGGAGGGAAACACGATCGCTGTGGGAGGAAGGGAGCCGTGCCAGGATATGCAGGCGTTGGGATTGCAGGTCAGGGAGACTGGGTGATGGACAAAAAGACCTCAGTGAGGGAAGGCCGGTCAGCTTGGTCAGCTTCTACCCTATACCATCCACAGGTAGCTTCCAGCAACTTCTCCTGGAGCCCATGCTGAAATTCCACTACATGCTGAAGAAGCTGCAGCTGCATGAGGAGGAGTATGTGCTGATGCAGGCCATCTCCCTTTTCTCCCCAGGTGACGGCCTCCCCCAGGCTGGCTGATGCCCCTCAGCTTTACCTGCAGGAGGCCGCAGCCCCTGCCCCCACCCTCCCCAGGGAAGCTCCCAGCGGATGGCCGTGCTCCCCATCACTGCGGGCTAGGATGGGGACTCTGGCTGGTTTCTCCTTGGGTCAGTTGGGTGACACCAAGCCCTAGGCCTCCCTTACTTCCTGGCCTGGGTGACTCTGGCTCTGGGAGGTGGTTGATCGGCACTGCCCACGTTCTGGGCCAGACTCATCTAGTCTTTGCCCCACCACCCCTCCAGACCGCCCAGGTGTGGTGCAGCGCAGCGTGGTAGACCAGCTGCAGGAGCGATTCACCATTACCCTGAAGGCCTACATCGAGTGCTGTCGGCCCCAGCCCGCCCACCGGTGAGCACCGCAGGGAGGGAGGACTCGCGAGGGAGTTGAAGCTCAGGGCAGTCGCCCAGGCTTCCACAGCTAGAGGGCTGGGATCTGGAGGTGGACCCAGCCAGACCATGTCCAAAGCTCACACTTCTGAGCACCAACTAACCACTTTCCAGGAAAAACACAAGGAAACAGGGGGTAGGAAACTCTTTAGTTTGTTTTGGTACTAACTCAAAAGAGGAAGGCTGCTCAGGACTTGGCCTAGACAGGGGATTCCACACCTTCACTGGTCCTCACTAGTTCCTGTGATCTTCACCCAGTCTGATGTCCATGGGCCCAGAGACTAACCTGGATTGTCCTGAGCCCAAAGCCATGAAGAGTTAAGGCCATCACGGGGTGTTTTAGTGTGAACATGAAAACTCAAATCCTCACTTGATCTGCACCAGCTTGCTTTTTGGCTCAGTGTCCTGAGATGCTGGGAGTGGCTATGCCTTAATTTTCTCAGTCCTTCCCTCTATGGAGCCAGGAGGCTGGAGGTGTCTGCTGTCTCTTCCATCATGGGGAAACTGAGGCACATGGTATGTCTCAGGCACTAGATTCAAAGCTAGTTCCAGAAAGGAATTCCAGCCTTCAGCCCCTAACCTCCACGACTATTCTGCTCAGTCCTGGCCCCTGGACGTTAACCACGGCAGTGATTCCCCGCCCCCACCTTCCCGCACCCCCGCCAATTAACCCACGAATTTCGCACCTGTAATGTCAGGACCCACCAAGGTCTCTACGTACAAAGATGCAAAGATCTTGAGGATGGGGTGGGAGTGGGAAGAGGGCAGCTCCCCGCTCAAGCTCCCGGCAGGTTGTTTTGCTCTTCTTGTCTACAGGCTGAAAGAGAATCTTGGCTGACCTGAGATGTCCTGGGATTAAGCTTGTGCAGACTTAGAGCAGCCCTGGGGGCGGTGGGTCAGGGAAAGGGTGGGCTGCACCCTCAACCTTCCTTCTGGCTGGCACACAGGTTCCTGTTCCTGAAGATCATGGCTATGCTCACCGAGCTCCGCAGCATCAACGCCCAGCACACCCAGCGGCTGCTGCGCATCCAGGACATACACCCCTTTGCCACCCCCCTCATGCAAGAGTTGTTCAGCATGACAGATGGCTGAGCACTGCCCTTGGGTGGAGCCTCCGTGGGCAGCCAGACCTAGAGCCCTCTGAGCTGCCACTCCTGGGCCTAGATAGATGGACGCCGCTGATAGCGGACAATGCCCTGCTGAGCCCACCTCCCCAGGGAACTCACTGCTGTGGCCACATCTGGCCAACATCCCTCAGTTCATTCTGTGGAGAGTGCACTGGCCAGTAGGTCAAGCCTGTCAGAGAGGCAAGGCCGCCCTCCCCTTAGCAAAGGCACTGTGGTCTGGGGAGAAAACCCCAGATCCCACTAAATTGTCATGATGGGGGAGGGAAAGGGGTGACCGGCACTGGGCCATCTGAGGGTCAACACCCATACCCAAGTTCATTAGCTTCTTGAGTCTCTTCATTGCTCCCTTAATATTCTGGTCTCCCACTTTCCACTCATTCCCAACTCCCAGCCTCCTGTCCTGAGCCACTCAGTGGGTTCCACGCCTGTGCTTATCAGCAGGTGAATTAGTGTCTATGGGAATCTTCTAGACAGAAGCCAGGTGGCCTGCACCAAATGTCAGAAGCTTGTCATGACCTCACTCTGGGCATATCATTCTGTGTCTCTGCATCCATTCAAACACATTGTTAAGCACCAACGTCAACCTGCTGTGGGGTATACAACACTGACTCAGATACAGAGCCTAACCTCAAAGAGTTTATATTAATAGTTAAAAAAAACAAGGCAGAAACACAAATAACTTGGATCAAAAGGAGAAATGATGAGTGACATAAGCAGCTCAAGGAATTTTTTTGTGTGGACGCCGAGCTGTGCTGGGGTTCTGCGGGCACCTGGGACCCGAGTGAAGGTGCCTTAGGACACGTGTTTGTGGGAGGAAGGGCACAGTCGGTGGCCGTGGGTGCACGTGTGTGACTTGGCGTGGGTCGGTCTGCTCCCCCTCTGAAGGGGCCTGGGTTTGCTACTGAGGCTGCAACACTGGGGTGCCGTGTAACAAGGCTATGTTGACAGTTAATAAATATAGTAGTGTAGAACCGTTTGCAGCATCTTATATTCCTGGGTACATATCTATTCTCAAAGCTAAGGAGTATGAAAGTGTCTGCCTTGTTTATAGCCATTTGTGAGTAAAAATGTTTTTGCATTTTCACCAATTACGCTTTAATTTTATATAAGACATTCCACACCTAAGAACTAGGCTTAGCAAATATGTTCCATGGTTTAGTGTCAAATCAAGGCAATAGAACTTAAATAATGAAATTTTGGCTAGAGATGTAAACTTTCTTTGCCTTTATTTGATGGGGAAAATAATGAGGGAGTGAGGAAATATATATATATATATATATATATATACACACACACACACACACACACACACACACACACACACATACACATACATATTTTTAGTACTTATTATTGCCCTTTACAAATCTGAAAACTCTTTTGGTGTAAGAACATAAAAATGAATGATTTAACTTGGTCTGCTCATAAAATGATTGCTTTATATAAAAATTTAAAGTATTGCATTCCATAATTAAAAATGTAATAATTGAATTAATTTTAAATGTCTAATATTTCATTGAAGATAAGGCTATAAGGTAACTAAATTTTAAGGAACAGATAATTGCTTAGCTTTTTACCATTTTATAAGCAGCAGGCCAAACTTTGAGAACACAGTAAATCATCAATAGTATAAATCAAAGCAGGTAAACATATTCTGTGACATCCTTCTGATTTTCCAGCCTTTTCTACGTCAGGGAAATACAGAAAGCACTCATTTTTAGAAAATAAACTGAGGGGAAAAAGCTCCTCTCTCCAAAGTCAATGAATACAGCTTTTGCTCCCAGGAATTTTGTCTAATTATTGACTTATTTATAATTAGAAATATAAATTTCATCCAATTGTATTCATAAAGCATGTGCATCTCCCCTACCCCACTGAAATAATTTTCTGTGGGCTATTCATCCAAGAGCCTGAAATTGTTAGATGTAGGCTGGAGAAAGGCAAGGTTAAGATGGAATGTAGGGTAAACTTCCATCTCGCCATATTGATTTTAAAAACACCCAGGCAGTTCCCCAAACCCTGAATTAATATGTATGTATGATTTATATAGATGATAAAAACCAAGTGTAGTCTCAGAGTAAAGGTTCAAAGTTAAATGCACCAAAGAGCTCACACAGGACACTTCCTGACAGCAGCTTTGTGGGTCTCACCAGGTGCCAAACTCAACTTTCCTCCTCTCAAACATTTGGGTTTCCTCATTACTCCCTTCCCTGAGCTTTAGAGCAGGTGGAACCAAGCATCAGTTTCTAGGCATCTCTGTGGCCAATGTTTTTTTTCCCCTCCTCAGTTCAGGGTCAGTCAGGAGAAGATGGGGTGGGTTTCTAAAGCTCAGGGAAAAGACCTGAGTAAGCTACTGCACACCTTCCAGATCCCCTGTTAGAGCCACTCATCAGCCTCTCTCTACCCAGCCAAGACTTTGTCTAATTGAAGTCTTGACATTGACAACAAATCTTCTGGTGGGAAGGCCCAGAGTGTCCTCTACTTAAGAGGATGTGAACAGAAGCACACATTGGATTAGCCATCCCTTCCTAGCTCCTGACAGCTTGTGGGCCTGTTCATGCCATCTTCCACAGCAGCTTGTTTCCCCGGGTCGCTTCCCCTTTCTGTACCCCCAGCTTTCCTAAATTTGATGGTGCTGATAGGTGGGTGACATATTACTACACCCGAGAAATTGGTAACCATTGGGACATTTTTGTTCTACAACCGTATCTCTCCACTTCCCACCACCTTTCCAAAACACCTTCCAAAATGGCATCTACTTTCACCATTCCCATGACACATGATCCCAAAGGACTGTTTCGTCGGTATTTTTTGGAAAGACTTAGAAACTAAAAAGATAGTCTTCAGGATTCTAAGTTAAAAGGATCTGGCAGGACACTAACAGACTGTTAAACTCAATTCCAAATAGCTAAGACAGACCTACCTGAGACAGCACTGAGTCCCAAACGAATGCACTTCAGTGCCATCAGGAGGCACCCCCCACAAGTAACATCTTCTATGTTTTTGCTGATTCAGTCTTCCCCTCCCCCCGCCCCCTGCACTGGTAAACGTGGTTCACTATTTTATACATTAGTGGAATTAGCCAACCCACTACCACACTAAATAAATAAAAGAGGACCAGACTTTATCGAATATAAATTTGTTTTTATTGAAGCAGCAGTCACATGACCTTATATCTAGTCTTTAGATTAGGCCTGACAAGAGTTAGCCAGCCCTAAAAAAATGATTTTTTTTTTGCACTAAGAGACATAACATGTTTACATACATCATCCAGTATTCGAAATGAGCAGACTGAAACACAACCTGTGTTGGTTACCTGGGAGGTACAGCCCCACTGTTCGTGGTGTTCATATATTTTACAGAGACCTCCAAAGACCATTACTAATAGGATGAAAGTTAAAAGAAAATACAACTACACCAAACCATGAACACAGTAATCAAAGACAGCAGCTTATACAAGTTTTTAAAAATTGTCCCTTTCAGGGATGTTTTCTTTCTTTTCTAAGCAGTGTCTGCAAAGCTTCCTCTACATCAAATCCAAAGGTTTCCAAGATGGAAGCTGCACCTCTTGGGGCTATACAATGGAATAAGATCATTGGAAAGAACGAGAAGTGGTGTTCGTATCTTGATTTTTGTAACAAAGATTCATGTTTCCCGAATTAGAGGAATGGAGATGGTGACGTGACTACATATTTCAGTGGCAAAATAGGTAGGGTGAAGAAAGAGGGTTGGATACTGAAATAAAGACCACACACTTGTGAATTTTAATTTCATTTCCAGGCTAACCTACTTTTTATTTAATGCAAATTACAGTACCAGTTAACTATTTCCAAACCAAGTCACATAGAACGAAATGTATTTACAAGGGAATGGGGGAAAGGGAAAAAAAACATTGAGCATACTTTTCACAAAAAAGTTTATATTTAAAATGAAAAAAAAAATCAGTCACAGAGGCATTCAAGTAGTAATAATGTTATACAGATTTTGCTTTTCCTTTATATCAAGACAGATTTGCACAAGTGTTTGCAATAGTTTGTATACAACCCACAGTCCTTTATATATATATATATATAATAAATTTTGTTTTTTAGATTTGTTTTTAAGATGGAAGTGGTCACGCTAATTGGTATGTGTAACAGGCCCAAGTGATCCATCGGCAACACATTTATAAATGCAAATTTTACAGGCAAGCAGATTTTCATACATCTATCTGTATCTGCCTGTAGACAGATATAGTAAGAAAAAAAACTTAAAAATTAACACAAGGAAGTCTACTTTGTCAAGCTAACCCCTTATGTACTGGTTGTCATTTTGCTTTTATTGCGGAGGTGCAAAACGGAGCAACAAATTTGAATGAAACGGCATAACCATTGTGAAAATAATCCAAACCCCAGGGATTACTTTCAAAGCCTCTCAAAGGTAGACCTCAGTCTGGAACTCTACTGTGCTTCTAGTTGTCTCTCATTTTCAGTGGCTCAGGTTTCTGCCAGGAAAGACAGACTTTATTGTAAAGCATGCTTACTTTTCTATACAGGGGAGAAAAGTGTTCGGCTCTGTGATTAGATGATCACTAACATTAACAATAGGAATCGGATACAATTTTGGTTTAAAACAAAACCCCCAAACGCCTGGGGATCTGGCATTGGCCAAACTTCCTTTGGAAGATTCCAAAGCTAAATCCTTTAAAAAGGAAAGGGAAAAATAAATGAAATGCCAGTGTCTTTATATCCACAGGGATAGAGAATACAAGTCTTCTCAGAAACCTTTGCATTGGTGCAGACAAGATGACTGGTTAAGCAAACTCTGTTAAAACACAAACCAAAAATATATGTAAAAATTAAGAGGACTTTAAAAAATGATACAACATGTCATTGGAAAGAAGGTGCAGTCTTCTGCCTTGGTGGAATGAACACATGATGTTTCAAAAATAGCAACCTTTGGTTTGGTAAAATTTGTTTTTTCTTCTATTCAAGACATCTTATATGGAGTACTTGGAGGCAAAACAAATACTTTCTACTGTTTTCTTTCAAAAAAGGCCTTCATGTTGGGCACACAGTAAGAAATAAACTGATTTTCAAAGAGGAAATTAAAATGGCATTTCACTGAACAGGGGAGAGATGACAGAAGGGGGGAATGGACTAAGAGTTCCTTTGTTAAAACAATAATCCTCTATCAGCACGGCGGCACTCCGTGCAGTAACTGCTAGTAATTGCACTATAGCATTTTAGACCACTGATGTATCAAAACTCGATACTATTAAGAAACTTTGATTTATAAAAAACCAATTCTCTCTCTCTCTCATTTAGCAGGGAAGTAGGTAAGGAGGAGAGAGAGAGCACGGAAGGCTCCCAGAATCTGCTGTTTTTAAGACCCATGCTTAGGGCTTGCGGAAGAGACGAGCAAAATCTAATCTATTCGATATCCTCCAGCTCTAGGGCTCCCTGGCACTACACTAAGTCCCTGAATGGACTAGGTATGAAATGAAACCGGTCACTGCTACTGAGGAAGAAATGAGACATTCAGAACCAAAACAAAGGCAGGGCTTGTATGAAATGAGATTATGGTTTCCTCTTCCCACTCCTGAGCATGGTATCACTGAAACTAACTGTGGAAGGGGCAAAGATACCGTTTTGAGTTATTATTTCAAAGGGAAAGGGGATGGACAGGGAGACATGGATAAAGGAAACCAATTAAAATTTAAAAAATGAAAGAAGAAATAAAAAGACAAACACATGGAAGCGAAGGCACTCCAAACTATATAGATACACTATACATTGCTAGAGTTATTGTTACAATAATACAGGCCGGTACCTACTGTACAGAGTTAAAACTATATGGCTTTAAAAAGCTCGTCTACATTTTGTCTGATTATTAAACAGAATCACTGCCCTGAACAGTAACTTTTTGCTCATTAATAACAGTTCCTGGGTCCACATATTTACATACAAAACAATAAAACTTAAATTTAAAAACACTGAAAGAAAATATAATGTACAAGCTTGAATTTGGTGAGGAGCTTTTTATTATTATTATTATTATTTACAAAAAGATACTCAGAGACCTGGATCTCACTTGTATAAAAGAGTTCTGTGATCCCGCCATGATCGTTGAGAAAGAAAAAAAAAAACACACACCTCAGCCCTCACACACACACACACACACACACACACACACACAAGAGAGAAAAGCTTCCGACTTTTCTCTCTTTTTCTCATACCCCATTTGTGAGGGGGTGGGGGGTGGGGGAGGGAGAAACCGTTTCCTAAAACAAGCAGAGATTTTTATGGACTTCAGCGAGTATAGCAAGTCCAGAGTAGTGTCTGTATCCAAATGTTTGGCTGGGCAGTTTGATCTGAAAGCAGGTCCATTTCTCTATCACAGATCTGCCTTTTCAGATTCTTTATAAATCCTTTCTGAAAATGGTCTATCAAAGCCATTCCCTTTAAGGAATTATGCTGCTAAATACTTTGATTTCAGACTTCTTTCAAATCTTACTTAGCTCTCAGAAGCACTTTATAAGATGTAAAATTCAATTTGTTTGATTTGGTTTGACTGAGAGTGTTTCCTTTCTCATGAACTCTGATATAACCAGAGATTTGGGAAACCCCTTTTGTGGCCTAAGAGCTTAGATAAACAGTGAGTGAAAACCAAGATGGCTCACAGTTGTCTTTCTGGGTATTGGTTCACTTCAGCAGGCAATGTAACTCTCTTGGAGAGTCACACACACATGGTTAAGAAGCAGGACAGGTGCTAGGGCCTGCAGGAGGGCTGCCAAGAGACTCCACTTCCAAACCATCTGGAGGGTGAGACCCCTAACCTGACCTAAGGTGGCAATGAGGAGGGTGAAGGGAAGTTACACCTAGGGCTCAGCTCTGCAGCCCTACAGTGTATCAGCTAACCTTGGAAGGTGTGTGGGGAAGAGCGGTAGGAGGGAAAGGCGGCCATCACTCAAATGATCTTTAAATGTAAAGTACAACTGATTGTGCCTTAAAGATTCATAGGTCAAGTAATGGCCCATAAGCACCAAGGTGACTAAGGTTCATTTTAGAGTATGTAAGGCCCACATAAATGCCAACCTTAAAAGTATAAAATTTTCTCACGGCAAACATAATCCTTCAATTCTCCTTGCTTTCCAAGAAATATTGCTTTTTCTTCAAAAACAGAGACTGATTCTTACACCATTCACTGATACACAAAGAAAACAGAAATAAAAACTGTTAACCGATGTGGGCGGAAACATTCTTCTCATGCTTCAACCAATTTTGATACTGTAGACAAAAAAAGGCAGTATTGAATATATGTATATATAACATATATACACATATTTATATAATCAGCTTTCCTATAAAGTCAGCAGGTACAAGTGACTGTTTATCATTTTGATGTGTAGTTTTTAATATTCCTACCATCTAAAATCATAATGACCTGACATGCATCAATAAATAAATGTAAAAAGCATGAAGTTAAAAAAAGCTGAAATTAAATACAGATTCTAGATTTGGATTTAAAATTAGAACTATGTGTAGAATGTGGCAATTTATGCAAGCTCAATTTTCAATTAAAAAATATGAAAAATAAACCAGTAGACAATTACAGTTCACATTATTTAACTATAATGTTCTCTCAAGTGTATCTTTCCAAGGGAAGCAACTTTAGAAAAAATCTGGACAAATTCATTCACAGTGGTGAGATGTGTCCCTGGCCTGTCCCGTTCCTCTGGGCTCACTGGCCTTTGACCTCTGCAGCCAAAGTGGCTTGCTCAATACCCTTTCAGTCTCTTCCTACGTCACTAGTTTAAAACTGTGCTAAGATTTGCAGAGAACTTTGGTCAGGCAAACAAAGATCCACCCGAAGAGCACGTGTGCCAGAGTCCTGCTAGTTAGTTGCCCCTCCTCTGGCAGCCTCCCATTTAAGCCTCTTCACCACTAGCACTGACTGAGAGCAAAAAAAAACCTTAACAAATCAACTAAGACTCTTTCTCTTAGAGTTTCAAACTTCCCTGGGTTATGAATGACACACAATTCCTTTTTTGTCTGCCACACCTGCCACCAACATGCCAAAGGCAAGTCCTCAAATACCCGAGGATATGGATTAATTTTACAAGTGACATTTAAGTCCCCATTGAATTATACCTGCTAAGCTCCCAACCAATTTCAAGCTGTGCACTATACCAAAGTCTTACACTAGACTTTAAAAGAAAACAAAGTTCAAAAAAAACCTTCAGCACAGAACAAGGTTTTTTTCTTGGAAGGGGCATGAGGCAGGAGTCCTGTTTTTAAAGTATACAACAGCAGACTTTTGATAAAAAAAAGATTGTCGTGGGAGAGAGATTGTGTGTTCTAGTGCTCCGCTTTTCCCCCTCCCCACAACCCCTCCCACCCCCTGGATCTCTCTTGAAGTGAGAATACAATGAAATTGGTTTGTATTTATAGATATTTTACAAGGTTAAATAAGAACAACAATAATAACAAAAAAAACTGAACACTAAAATGAACAGGTTTTTTTTCTCTTTTTAATTTTCTTTCCAAACGTGACCAGTGTTGCTGAGTGACACTCAAGTAACTGGTGGTTTTTCCTGTGCAGCTGGCTGCTCGGGATTGTTCAGGTGGAGTTGGAAGCTGATGCAGAAGCGGCGTTATTGGTCTGTCCACGGTCTCCAGCATTAGCATCTGCAAATTGACAGTCCCAGGAGACAGCATGAGCAATGCTAGAATACCCCAAAGAGAACAAGAACACTGCCTCAACCAAAGACTGCGAGCTGTGTGGCCTTCTGAACTGTTACCTGGAATGTTGTTTTAAACATGGCCAACACTAAGAAATCTGAATTTCTTTCTGCTTGGAGCTGGTTCACGCCTTGGCATGGTCCTGGTGCAGGGAAGATAGTGTCTTTGAATAAGTTACAGACTCAGGGAGCCAGAGACCATTTCTGTCAAAGTTCTTGCTACAGTTGGGATCAGCAGTATATGAACATTCAATTGGAGTCTCGTTCACTTGAAAATAAATGAACAGTGTACAGCTGGGAAAACATGCTAAAAATTCTGAACCATGTTATAAGATGCCATCTGCTTAAGTGGGTGAATGGGTGGAGGCAATGAAAGTAATCTGGGCCAGTGCTGATAGGCAGAACAGCCAATCTTCATTATTCATGGAGATGGAAGACAGATAACCAGCAAATAAGAAAAGGCCACTGTAGTACCAACTCACTTAGTCACTCCAATAAAGCATCCTGTAGTCAAAATCTTGACACTAAGAGCTTACTTTGCTCTAATCCTTTGGAAATACATATAACTTTACAAATAACTGTTGACCCCTTCCCCCTTTTAAAGTCCATTATTATTTCAAAGCATCCATTAACATTTAAGTGGGCATCTTACTGTGTCCAGATTGGCTCCCAACTCGCACAGGCAACAGACTGCTGTTTCTGTGGCCAACTGAGCTGCATCCTTGTTATCACATACAATGACTAGGAATGTACTGCTGGCCAAATTTTCTCCCAAAGATCTCATGCTAAGCCCTGAGCAAGAGAGGTGACTTGACTGGTATGGGCAACTTCTAAGAACCATCTCTCTAAGAGCCATACTACTCTTGGCCATAAAGGAGGATGACACCAAAAGGCAGACACAGAAGTTTTTGTCCCTCTAGGACTAAAGGGATTTATAGATCTCACATGTCCTATGAGTAGAGATACCAATGTCATGGCTGAATGCAGCAATGGTCCTGGATGTTTCTACTTTTAATTTCTGAATTAGAAGTAAACACAAAAGACCCCAAGGACACACAGGAACTCTTTACTTAAGGATTAGCTATTCAGTTTATCACTTTAATAGCCATTCTATAAAAACTATACTTCCTTTCTAAATTCCTGATTTTCCTGCCCACAAAACAATCTACCCTTATATGCATTTAACCCAGCCTTTGGGGAAGATATGTGACTATCTCTTAATTTGAATGATTATGTTTAATTCATGTAAGTTCCTTCAAATCACCTATAGCTGCTTCTATTCCTGTTATCATGTAAGTACAGACATTATGGCAGCACAGTGCATGCATTAGATTCATATGGCCCATGGCATGGAGTCATATTAATTCATTTAAGATGACACAGAAACTACTCTCCAAAGGCAGGCATGACATCCTTTTCCAGTAATCAAGGAGTAACTATGTCTAACGCTTCATTCATAACTCCTGGTCTTCCTTAGATATGCCCTGCTCAAAGGAAGTTTTATTCTCTGAGGTCTTCCAAATCTGTGCATTAATAATCCAGTATCAATTCCTGTCTAGGCTACAGATTCCTCCAAGGAAAAAAATGTTCATTTTCTTGATTCAGGTGCAAGCTACATTAAAAAACAACATTCCAGAGAAAACCTGGAAGACCACAGAGCTATTTCTGAATTATAATGTTCCTGACAAATACACGCTCATTGTAGCATCTCCCATGCTCTGGATGACACTCAGAACCTATGCATCAAACAGCACTTCCCTCTCATTTTAGGCATGGGAAGATGATAGGTAGAACTGTCATTCTGGTCTTCCCCAGTACTTAAGAGAGCCACTAATCATCAGAAATTTTATCTGTTTGACTACTATATTATAGCACACATACCAGCACTATTAAGCAGCACATCGGCTTACATCAGCCAAGGCTGAGTTCAATAAGTACCACCAGCCCATTTATTTTAATTTGCTCTCTGGCAAAATCCTATTTAGCTACTAATTTGCATATGTCCTTTCACTGCCTACAGTCTGTGAGCTTAAGACATTGCCATTTTTCCCTTCCTTGGATAAATTCAAAGGCCGCTTGCATGATCACAATAAAAAATACAAGCTTTTTAAGTGAGCATATAACCAGAAACAAATTCACTTTCTGAACAAGAAAATGTGACAAAGACACTCATGTTCGTCATATTTGTAATTTAACGACCTCCTGTTTTTCTCTGAATTATTTCCAAATCACTTGATGAGCAAAATTTTTACAGCTAATTATTTTTGATTATAAATATCCCTGATACCTAAAGTCACAGACCTGTACTCATTCATCAAAAAAACCTTTGCCTTATGCAATGATCTCCACTTAAAATCAAATCATACATGCCCTTGCTAAGAAAAAGAACAGAAGAAGACAAAGTACAGCGAGGGGAAAAGTAAAACAAAAAAATGTGAAGTTCTATAAACTCAATACTCAATAGTAGGTTCAATAGGCTACCTGGCTTACTGACTGAAAAGAGCTACATTTCATAAGCTCTTCAATCGGAACCTGGCCCTTTGTCCAGGCAAAGTAAAAGCTGCTGACCATGAGGTGGCTAGGAAGAAACTATTTCAAGAACAAGCAGGAAACAAGGCAACACAGATTACTACCTTTTCAGAAATAACTCAAGGGACAAGTCTTGGTACATGTTTATTTTGTTCCTATTGTCATTCTATAAACTTATTTTACATAAATGAATCTGAATTAATAGGGGCTTTCTATAGTAAAAATGTTTAACTTAAAATTCTGATAAATTGTCACTGGATTTAAATGTTTATTGTAATTTCTGTAACTTTTCTTCTCCAACATTTACACAGCAACTTCATAAAAGCAGCAAAGTTCATTTTACTTCTCCTTACATTCCCTTACCTTTACATATGCATTGGTAAAAGTGATGCTACCCAGTATTACAGTAAAGGATAGGCTAAGATAATCTTATTTACAAAGGACCCAACTATGAATAAGCAATTGACTCACAGTCTCTTGTTTTCAGTCCTGAGATACTCTCCTGAGCTTCATACTGATATACCTTTCTTTAAACTAGTCCAATTCCACAAACATTATGAAGCCAAGTTGTATAACTTAATAGCTATGTGATTTTGGAACAAATTATTTAACTACTCTACCCCACGATTTCCTCATTGATGAAATGGTAATAATACCATCTGCCTATAAAATGCTTAGCACAGTACCTGGCATATAGCAACTGTATAATAAACGGAAATGTGAGACATCTAAAAATACATATATTTAAATCTAGTGTGACTGCAATAACCACCATCACCACCACAATAAATTTAACACATTGCTTACCAATATGCCAGATACCAAACTAAGTACTTTGCAGGCATGTTATTTAGCTCACACAGCAACCCTAAGAAATAAGTACAATTACTGCCTCCATTTTACAAATAGGAAAAATTTGGAAGCAAAAGAGATTAAGTAATGTGCCAAAGACCATACAGCTAACAAGTAGGAGAGTGAAACACAGAGGGCGCACAGGAGGAGAATGATGATCTTTATGGGCAGTAAGGGACAGCAGAAAAGATTTCTTAGCAAAGAGAGAAAAGAAGTTAACAGGATTTTCATTTAGACCTACCTTAACAAAATCCACTGTGATTTCTAGATACCCATTTCTATTATTTAAAAGTCATTACATTAAAACAGAACAATAAATTTATGATAAGAATTAAAAGTATAGTTATTTTATTTTCTAACTTTCAAACAGTCTATACATAGGGTGTACAGATATATGAGCATTCTTAAAACAACTATAGAGCTGACATTTCACTGACTTCAAAACTTCCTAGAAACCAATGCCCATTACCACCTTTCTGATGTTACCACGGAAAACAAACAAAAAATCCTTTAAACCAAGGAGGGACTTTTAAAAGAATAGAGAGAATAATCAGCTTTGGGGGTTGGATAGGGAGGAAAGGAAGCTAGGAAGGTACAAGAGCACCCTTACACATGACAGTAGCCAACTTCCAAGATGACCCCAATGATTCACATCTCTTGGTGTCATGCCCTAATGTAGTCCCGTTCCACACTAAACAGGACTGACCTGTGTGAGTACATAGGATATTGCAGAAATAATGGTGTGTGACTTCCAAGGCTAGTATATGAAAGACACTGTGGCTTCCACCTTGCCCTCTTTCTTGGATCACTTGGTCCAGGGGGAAAGCCAGCTGCAATGATGTGAGACACTCCAGCAGCACTATGGAGAGGTCCATATGATGAGTGACTTAGGCCTCCTGCATACAGCCAGCACAGATTTGCTAACCACATGAATGAGCTGTCCTAGAAGTAAAAAACCCCAGGCGAGCCATCAGATGACTGCATCCCTGGCTGTGTTTTGAGTATGTCATGAGAGACTCTGACCCAGAATCGCCTAGCTATGCTGCTTCTGAATTCCTGATTCACAGAAACTATGTGAGATAATAAATGTTTACTCTTGTTGGTACTAAATTTTGGGGTAAGCTGCTATGCAGCAATAAGTAACTAACACATATGTATATGTCGAAGAATTTAAATGCCACTTAGGGTTTGCGCTCACAAGCCAACAAAAGTATCACTAACAAAGTCCTTCTATAATAATTAGGTGTGCTTCTAATAAACTGTATAAGACAAAGAAGATTATACTAAATTATCAATTGTTTTTTCCTCAATTTTTTTTTTCTCAGAAATCAATTGTTTTCTGAAGAGTCTGTGGTTCTCTGGCTTTTGTGCCAGATATTGCAAAGGGAATTTGCATATGTATTAAAACCAATTTTATTGTGTGATTTCATAGGTATAAACAACGACTTGAGCAATCCCATAGTGAAGCCAAGGGTAAAACCTTTCCTTTAAGTTCAAATACTTAATTTAGGTATAAGGAATGAGAGAAGGCATATAAATAAAAGCAGGTGACTTCAGGCAAAGAAACGAGGAACAATTCAGGAATACTTGGAATAATGTCTGATGGGACAATCACCTAAAAGATTTTAAGTTCCTTTTGGAGGAGGGGAAAAAACCCAGATAATATTTTGACTTGTTAGGAGAGAATTAGCACTGTTCTCTGGTGAAAATGATGACTAAGCTGGTTTGACTTTTACATATCTATATACAAACTCAATAAAAAATGAATTTGACAAGCTTTCTTGAAGGCAATTTGACATTATATATCAAAAACGTTAAAATTCTTCATTTCTTTTGACTATCTTCATATTTACATCTTTCTATCTATCTATCTAGACGTGGTCTCATCTATCTATCTATCTATCTATCTAATCTATTTATTTGAGACATTGTCTCCATTCTGCCCAGGCTAGAGTGCAGTGGTGTTATCAGCTCACTGCAGCCTCAAACTCCCAGGCTCAAGAGATCCTCCTGCCTCAGCCCCCCAAGTAGCTGGGACTACAGTTGACTCTACTTCTAAAAGTATTTTAGGAGAATTAGCATGGTTTTATGCAAAGATATTTTCAAAGCATCTTTCAGAATAGCAAAAAAACTTGGACAGAACCCAAATGTCCAAGAATAAGGAATTAAATTACAGTATAGCCTTAGAATATTGGTTGAATACTATATAGTCATATAACTTCACCCTCAAAATACCATAAGCCCATTAAAAAAAAGTCACTCTGCTCATTCATGTATATACTAAAATATAAAACAGCATTACCTGTGATTATCTTAGGAAATAAGAATATGGGAGATTTTTACTTTCTAAAATAACTATATACACATTAATAGACAAAAGCCCTGCTTTTTTTTTTTAAAGTCATATACTTTTATGAAATTCCACATAAATTTGGGTTAAGATAAAGAGAAAACAAAGAACAGGGTTAAGAAGAACATCAGTGAGGGCAAACACTGCAGATTCTACAACTAGACAGAATATGAACACAGTTTTCTCAATGTATATTGTAAAACTGGCATAAAGGCAAAGGATAGTACTTGGGTAGAGGATGAGGGAATGTTAACTTTCATTTTAGAAAAGTAAACATCTGATAAATTGACTTAAATTGCTTAACATTTCATCTCTCAAAAACAGTGGAAATAAACAATGGGAGGAATTATTGAGTTTAATTCTGCCCATCTAAAAAAAACAGGCTGGTGATGTAGAAGGTGACAGGAATTCTGGGATGAAAATAAATGTAATAGTAACAAAAGGGGGCCACCTGCCATGGCTAAATCTGAACTAGACTTTAGCAAAAATGGATTTCAAAAAGTTCAAAGAACAAATAGGTGTCATTTTACGGCTAGTCTTCAGAAGAGGCTAATAACAAACAAGAAATAGAAAATTATGAAAAAAAAATTTGATCAAGCAATTGCAAATAATCTCAATGCATATTAGGTAAAAGCAAGAGCTTTTCAATGTGAGATTAATACAGTTAAAGTCCTGTGACCAGGAAAAATGACAGAGAAACAGACCTTATCCAACTCCTATCATGCTTCCCTTTTCTGTTAGAAGGGTTTTCAACCTGGAAAGGATATAACAAAAATCCTATTATATTAATATTAAACAAAATGCAGCCCAAGGAAAGTGAGGGCAATCTACACATTTTAAATGTTGTTAAACCCAGAAACTATAGTTCAAGAAACAAATCTAAAATTGATTACAGAAACTCACAATTTATAAATATTTAGGCACTAAGAAATTTCTAAGTCTTAAAAAAAAAGTTTAATTTCCATCCTTGACAGGGTTACTTTTTTGATGGAAAAGGCTTAAAGTTTTCTTGATAACAGCAAAACATTTTACAAAATTTTTCATAACATTCTTCTTATATAAATGAGTATTGTAAAGTTGGTCTGTAGCTAAGCAAACAAGAGGGGTAACCAATGACTCAGAGATCACCAGAAGAGTAACCTCTAGTAAGCCTTGCTTAGTTCCACTTAACTTATTTTATCAGTAACTTGGGTAAAGACAAAAAGTCTCTAGTAGGCCCTGCTTTGTACTCTTTGACATATTTTATTAGCCGCTTGAGCAGAGGCAAAAAAACTGACATGCCTATAAAATGTGAAGATGATATATAATTGTATAGAAAACCTAATGCCCTGACAATGTAGAACATATCCAGGATTGGGATGTAAAGCCACCATTACTTTGGAGAGCAAGTTAGCCATCATTAAAATCTGAAGGACTTTTGCACAGAAGGATTTGGTTGATTCTGTATAACCCCAGAGTAGGATCACTGAGTGGAAGAAGGTATAGGGAAATCAATTTCAGGGGGAAAAAAAGGATAAACTTTCTAATAGTCAGGGTGATACAAAGTTGGAATGTGTTCATTCCTATAGTAATGAGCTTCCACTTAATAAATATACATACCTATGGGATAGATGACCACTTCTCAGTAGATAATAAAGAGGTGAACTGAAATCAGGTTTTCAAATTTGTTTTAATAACAGAATCATCACACTAAAAGAAACCTTACCCAGAAGACTAATACACTAAATAGAGAGAAAACTGCTCTAGCTGAAATTCCCTACCATATCTCATATTCATCTGACCAGATGATCTTTAAAGTGGTTCATATTTGATTAGTAAAAACTACAATGTTGCAAGATTTATGGTCTAGATGAAATATTTCACAAATGGAGTGACTGAGACGATAGGTTGAGGGTATGGGGAAAATCAGATTTTTATATATATATGTATATTTTTAAAAAAATCAAAGTACGAAATTACTCTACATGGACCTACAGTAGTATGCGTAATTTTCAAGAGGTTCTCAAGTCAGTTAGAGCAACGAGCCATGATCAACTGTATTGTCTCCAGATACTAAAGTATCTTAAAAACAACTTCAGAATGTTTTTGGGAAAAACATTTTTTAGAGGGAAAAATCAACATCCATATCCACTAATTTAACACAACAGTTTTAATTTTTGTATATTTCTATCTAGTACCTATCCACATGCAAATACGCATTTTGGCATAGTAAACAACACACTTCATAAAATTTAAAAATTTTCTCTACATAGATTAGGATATTTCCATAAATATAAATAAGCTTCATAATTGTTTTTTATGGCTACATGAAAGGCTAGAGTGCAGTGGTGTTATCAGCTCACTGC
>NW_012133858.1:1567265-1568350 GCF_000956105.1 Propithecus coquereli
TATATATATTATGTCATTTTTATCTCTGTACATGGTAGTTTTTCTGCCTCCGCTAGATTTATTCTGAAGTTAAGACTCCCTAAAGTGAAATTAGTGAACTAAAAAATATGAACTCTGATGGCTCTTGCTACACATTGTAATGCTTTCCAACAGATTTTTATCAATTCACCTGTAGCCACTACCTAAACCTTGAACACAACACAAGGAAACAGTGGTTGACACATCTATAAAAATAGTTTCCTCATTGTTAATGTCATCAAACTTAATAGATGCACCATTTTTACCATTTTTAAGAAAGGTGAGAAAGTAACAACTATTGTGATATTTCATCACACTAGTCAAAAATTTTTTGGAGAGGCTAGAGAATAACAATTAGCTACATATTCACAGAATAACCACAATATGACTTCGGGCCACAATCCTGATATGACAATGTCTATTTTCTTTGCTTTTCCAGAAGCGGCATTATAGAGAATAAGATTTCTGCATATATGTAAAATTTAGTAAGGCCTAAATATCGCCATTTAATAACTTTGGCTAATAACAGTAATTGACTAAAACCCAAAGCTTATGTCATGATAATATAGTCAGTATGATCATAGTTGATGGAATCTTTGTCAATCTGCTTTGGTGTTCTTCTGCTTTTATCCACCTACTTGAAGATTAAACTTTGCTTCCAGGTCAACATAAATGACAGAAAACTCCATTCTTATTTAAGCCAGCTGTAAGCCATATAAAAAGCATCCCAGGCAGTCATGTAGGAGCCACTGTAATTCTAATGATCTTGCTCTACACACAAATGCAATTGACAGAATTACAATGGTGCTGAGCAACAGCAGGAATGGTATTTTAATAGATCAGATAATTTTAGGGTTATGCTTCTCTTTTGAATTTGTATTTTAGTAATCTAAAATCATTCTTAGATGACTAGAAGGCATACTCTCAAGTTATGGAAAAAAGGTTAAATATTAACCTATTCTGCTTCCTGTTGACATAAACTAAAAGTGGCCCCATCTCTAAAATACTAATTTTTTTTTTTTTTTTTTTGAGACAGAGTCTTGCTTTGTTGCCCTGGATAGAGTGAG
>NW_012133858.1:1568520-1608708 GCF_000956105.1 Propithecus coquereli
GGCCAGTAAAATACTAATTATTTTGATGTATGTTCTCTCCGTTACATTGACTTGAATCAAGTAAGCCAACTAATTTAGTCGCTTAGAGGTTTATATCATAATTAATTCACCCCAGGGCTTATTATTTTGGTGATGTAGCTGGAGTAGGTGATTAAAAATTCTTTGAAAACTTAAAATTTGAAATATTTACAGGTTGACATATTTGAGGTCTGAAGCTTTGTAGCTAGTTTGTTTCTTTGTACCCTGGAGCAGACCCAGAAATGCTTTGTAAGGAAAGCTTTGGCCATGTCTGTAGGCATTCCTTCACTCTGCGGTGTGGAGAGATGGCAAGTCCATTTATCTAGGAGAGGAAAGTCATAGATTCTTTTGTCCTAGAGGATGGATGTCAATTCTGCCTTCCACATGGCTGTTTTTATTTTTTTTAAAAAAACACGTCTGGATCTGTCCCTACTCGGCAATAACAATAATAAAAAAATACTAATAGTTGCCTTTCATTGACAGCCTACCATGTAACCATGCAAAGTGCTAAGTACTTTGAGTACTTTATATCTTTTACTTCTCACAACTCTGTATAGTGGATATTATTCCTGTTTTATGGATAAGGAAATTGAAGCTAAGAGAAACAGAGGACATATATATTTTAAAGTCTTACGAAAGAATATAATGTTGCCAAATTATTTAAAATATATATAAATTTTAAATACAAACAGCTATAAAGGCCATACAATCACCTGCTCTAGACTAGCATTTCCTCAGGTATGTTTGGTGACATACTTGGCCTTCACTACTATGGCCCTATAGGAATTGTTTTCCTTTAACTACACTGTAGTATTTATTATGCCTTTGGCCTATACTAAGGGGCACTTATACATATGAAACTCACTATTACATTTATTATTGAAATGGTGATGAGAACTTCATTTACCATATGTTTTAGTACCAAATCTGAGGCCCTAAAAGAGAAATACCTCTCAAACAGCAGGGCCAGAAACACTTGGCTACTTCTAAGCCACCAGTGTTCCTTTTTCTAATGAACAATGGGAAATTTTAACAGGTAACATTTCTTTATTTACTTGAGTCACTAGGAAGCACAGAGTAATATCTGAAATTCTCTTTGATAACTATCAAGGTGCTCAAGGCAAGTATTTCTCTACTAATTTTAGTTCTGACCTCAGCTTAATATTCCTTTGTTAAATTCCTCATACCCTGATTTACTTCAATTTTGGAGTGAACTCTCAAAGTCCAATGTTAGTTTCCATTTTTATGCTGAAATCTGATTTCAATAGCTATAAGAATATACATATAGCAATATGTATACACATAGGAAATATTTTTTGGCAACTCTTGTAACCTGTATCAAAGCAACATAAAAATTAGGTTACACTAGGCTCCTACTAGGCGGACAATTTGCCCAAAAACGTGAGCCATAAACATTAACTAGTTCTGTAAACTCACATTAAGACAATTATTTTAAATTGCCAAAACTTACCAATCATAATTCTCATTTTCATATACAGTCTAAAATAATTCTAATAAAACTCCTGGAAACTAGCTCAATAAGTAAACGTGTTAGTTATTTCAGGGTTAGGACCAATTTCATGCTGTGAACAACAAATGTAATCTAACCTGGGCCACTGATGTATTCAGTTTATTAATAGCTCATCTAATCGATTCTGTCTTCATTCTAAATAAATAGGTCATAATTTAAAAAAACTGTATTTTTACATTAAAAGAATGTAAAGCACATTTCAGCACACATTTGATTTTTACAACATCACTTTAGGACAGCATTGCTACTCCATTTTGCAGATTGAGAAAACAAATAAGACATTAATAAAACTAATAAAGTTCAAGTGACTTTAGCAAGGTAGCATATGCTGATAGAACTGGAACTAGAAAAGAGACATTTCTTTCCAGACTTTTCCTAGAAGGAAGTTAGGACATAAACTAGAATGAAATGTTTTTAATCTTTATAAACAACATTGTGTCAGACAATAGGAGATAGATTTTGACCTTTACTATTGAGTGCTAAGAACTAGTAATGAAAGATTTTATCTCCTGCAACATAAATGCCCTTAGGTAAAAATGGGTCTGATCCAACTTAGTTCAATGTGATAGATGATTTAATGGAAATGGAGTCATTTGCTCTTTGGAGGAAAAAAATGCAGGCCCAACCCAAACTAGTTAGCATACCCTAGCTCTAGCCTGGGAGCCCTGCAGGATCTTTTTTCTTTAGTAGATGAGTCTAGCCACATTCTGATCTAAATCTTAGTTAAATGTATTACAATTTTAACCCTTTCAAATAATTAAAAATTATATAAACCCGTATTTTATAATTCTTAAAAATTTGCCTCTCCAGTATACTACTAAAATTTACATTCAGAGGGATGGAACTAAAGTCGAATTATCTTCAATAACGTTACGTTTGTACAGACTGTTTTCTGCTATAAGCATCACATTTGATTTTAATGAAGAAATTTTGTGGAAAGTATGACATTTAAAATAACAACTAAGGTAACAGAATTTAACATATGAAGATATTTACACTTTATATATAAAATACTTATGGGTGCTTTTTCAAAATAAAGCAACATTTTATTTACATTTACTCATTTGGCTGGGCTATGTTTTTTAAACTTGAAAGGTATTAAATGTTCACACATCAAATTAAATAGATATAATTACGTCTTTTTTAAAAACAATATGTTTTTTGGTTGGGTGCGGTGGCTCATGCCTGTAATCCCAGCACTTTGGAAGGCTGAGGCAGGAAGATCGCTTGAAGCCAGGACCTCAAGACCAGCCTTGGCAATGTAGCAAGACCCTGTCTCTACAAAAAATTTAACAGTTAGCTGGGTGTGGTGGCACGTGCCTTTAGTCCCAGCTACTTGGGAGGCTAAGGTGGGAGGGATCACTTGAGTCCAGGAGTTCGAGGCTACAGTGAGCTATGATCATGCCACTGCACTCCAGCCTGGGTGACAGAGTGAGATCTCTGTTTCTAAAACAAAACAAAACAAAACAAAAACAGAATATGTTTTTAAAGAAGTGACTTAGGTGTCCTCACCTGAGGCTGCTGTGGCATTTGTGGGGGTTGAACCAGCGGCTTGAATCCGAGCATGAGGAGGAATAAGGATGGTAGCCAGAGGTGGATTACTTGACAGTTCTAGAGAAAGTAAGACACAAATGTTAGAGCCCATTCTTAACTGTGTATGCAAAAATACTTTATTGGTAACAATAAAAGATATTGCATTAAAACATCAGTTTAATGGGGAAAACTAACTCAATGAGCTAGCAATTAACTTATAGAAAAAGCCCACAGAGATGTGATACATAGCAAAGGCATCATCTGCTAAAATTAAGAGAACTGAGAATTAAAGAGATCTTGGGGAAAGGTAGTGGTCAAAGTTTTAGAGTAAGCACATTAATAAGATGTTTTCATCTTTCATTGACTTAAATTTATTAGGTTTTCCTGTCCTATTCTGGCAGTATTTGACTACAGGAATTGAGGGTGTTGGTGTTACAGCAAAGAGAGTATATATGCAGTTAGTGTGTGTCTGTATGTGTACGCATGCACGACTGGATGTACAGACCAACCTGCCCAATTGTTTATGGGCCAATGGGGCATAAGACCTATCCAGATGCTAGTGTACTGGAAATAAGATTTAACAAACATGTTTGATCATTGCTTTTATTAAAAAGAAGAATGTCTTTATCCAATTTTATTTTTTTTTAATTCAGTAAAATTGTTACTTTTTAAAGTTTGAAATAGGCTTTTTACTTGCATGTGAGAAGTTTATCTCTGTTAACTGTATATAGACTGGCTTTCTTTAATGAATCAAGTTATGTATAGGAGCCTTAGGAAAATAGTATAAGATGATATTGGATCTAACAAGGTAGATAGATAGCAAGTAGTGGTGGTGAGCTTGTATATACAAGTATCTGTTGTTACTTTTAGGTAATATGTCTATTCTCTCAGTTTGCCTGCGGATAACCCTGGTTTATGCTTGTTACTCTAGCATTTAACCTGTGAGTGCTCGTTTTTGCTCTAATAAGTGTTCACGGTCTGAAGGAATAATTACATGACCATACTAGCTACATGAAGACATCATCCTCTGAACTACAGCATAGATTTTGACAATTCACAGATATGGCATGGACTAAAAAAAGTTGTGAATAGTATATTTTTAAATTAAAGTAAAAGTCATATAACATAAAATGTACCATTTAAAAGTATATAATTCAGTGACATTTAGTACATTCACAATGTTGTACAATCATTACCTCTATCTAGTTCCAAAACATTTCCATCACTCCAAAGGGAAACCCCTGAACCCACTAAGCAGTCACTCCCTTTTAACTTCTCTCTCTAAGGACCTAGGCAAGGCAAACAGTGTTTTAATGCAGTAGTTTTTATGTTTTCTGGAACCCCTGCCAATATTGATTTATTCAACTTGTTATCTAAATATCTAAATTTTGTACTAGATACTAAATGATACCAGATTCTGGTAACAAAAAGCAATAAACTGATGCCATGATTTATGAAAAATGAATGGGAGGGAAAGCTTAAAACTTTTAATAGTCTTCCTTGGGAAGACAGCTGGAAAACCATTGCCCTAATTATCAGGTTCTAGGAGATGCCGTTTTATCACCATTAGATTTAGTAGCTGTGTTGGTTCTCACTGAGGAACAGAAAGATCCTATGCCATTTTACTTTAAGTCAGTCTAACTTTAACCCACAATCTATACTTAGGAAAGCAAGAGAATTTCTGGTAATTGCCATAGCTAAAGACTTTATGGTTCTAAGAATAAAAAAGTATTAATGCAGTATGTGGCAGTTAGTCTAAAACTCAAGATTTACCACCCCAATTAAAATTAAAATTTCCTAAAATAGAAAGGCTTCTTTAAAATCCTTCCATCCATCTATCTACTCACCCACATACCCATCCATCTAACAATACTGAACACAAAAAAGTGCGTTAGGTCCCAGAATAGAGAGATAAAATGATAATTATTCTTGTCTGATCAACAGAAACGGAAGTGGACAAATGAACAAATAAGCCGGCAAGAAAGGCTCTCGACCTATTTACGATAGGGGGCATTTTCAATGAAAAGATGTCTATGACCATGTGCCCAACATCTAAAAGAAAACCTAAAAAAGAAAAACATAACCAGAAGTTTTAATGTAAGACATCTTTAATGTAAGACATCTACTGTTAAGATAACCTTTACAATAAACTGATTATCAGTGGTCTGCAGTCGCTTTCCTCACGGCCCATGGTGCCCATTCCTCCCACGTGTTTGCTCTCTCTTACCAGATCACCTGTCCTTTGGGTATCCGCATGCCTGGTTGAGAGCCATGGAGTTTTCTGTCTTAGTCTGGGTAAAAGTATGCACATGTACAGTTAGTTGTCCCTCGGTATCCACAGGGGACTGGTTCTAGGAACCTCCTTGAATACCAAAACCCAAGGATACTCAAGTCCCTTATATAAAATGGTGTAGATTTGCAAATAACCTCTGTACATTTTCCCACATACTTTAAATAATCTCTAAATTACTTATAATGCCTACTACAATGTAAACGCTATGTAAATAGCTGTTATACTGCATTTAAAAATTTGTATTATTTTTTATTGTTTTTTTTTCTTGAATATTTTTAATCTGTGATTGGTTGCATACAGGGATGTGGAACCCACAGACATGGAGGGCTGACTCTACAGGCATATACAGGTGAAGGGCTTGAAAAAAGCAACCCTCTTTTTTCATAGGTAGTCATAGACTGTCATTCTGGCCTTGGATAGGGAGAGAAGGGTAACTAATGAAGGGAAAGAAAGGAAAAAGTGAAGACAATAAGAAGTCAAGAAAAGGAGCAGCTCTGAGGTCCTGGAGGCTTTGCCACACCCAAAGACACGGGAATGGAGGTTGGGGAGATGGGGGCGTGGGGACTTTGTCAACTTTTTTGAGTCAAACACCCTAAAAGTTAAGAATTCTGAAATGGACATCACTCCTCATTCTACATCCCTCCAGCTTCTATACCTCATCGTCTTCCTCTTCCTTAATTATCGGCATTTCTTAAGATCCACTGCTTCCATGTGTTCACCCTTCTCTACTTCAGAGAGGTTGTTAACTGTCATAGCTTTTGCCTGTGAAACAAGGAAGCCTCCTTGCATTCTTCCTATAGTCCTGTTCTTGCCACTACAAGTCTGCATCTTTTATGGGGACAAGCTATGGGAACCTCTATGGAGCTGTCACAACTAGTACAAAATAGTTTATTTTTCAGTCCCAACAATTACTACCTACTTCCAATCACCTTGACTATCCAGGGCAATGAGTAATAAGGAGATGGAGACAATGAGTGTGGATACAAACTGTGTAAAAGAATGCAAAAAAAGGCATTTGGGAGGATAGAAACAGCAAAGCAATAGCACTTTTCAGGATCAAGAGGAGAAGTATATGTATGCTTGAAGGCAGACAAAGAATGCTAAAGAGACTGAAATTGAAAAGTAAGCTAATATTTATTTACTAAATATATATACATGCTAAGCTTGAGTAGGAAAATAACTGAGGCAACAAAAGGTCCATGATGAAGAGGGGTTAGCTTTGGATAAGTGAGAAGAAACTTAAGATAGGAAGGATAATTGATAGACTGTGTTACCTCAGAGACATGGTTCAAAACAAAATAGCAACAGATTCCAGAAAACTTTAGAAAAATTAATGTATGAAAATTTCTTCAACCAAACGCAGATGTCATGAAAACTATTAATTAAAAATCCACATAATAGTTTATTAGGGAAAACTAAAAATGTTTTGATGGTGTATCAATCATTATGTGCTCCATAATCAAACATTTTAGTACACAATTTAAGCAAAAGCAATTTGAATCAAACAACCAAGACAGATAGCAATCAACCAAAAGGTTAACCAAACTCAGTCAATTAAATTTTGCTGCATTATTTTTTAATACTGCAAACTATAGAAAAAACATTCCCGTGAAAAGACAAATTGAATAAATTCAACCATGCCTGATGAAACAATCTTTTTAAGTGGAAAAACAAAACCTAAATCTAGTTCGCAATACCTGAAGTTTCTTTTAATCTAAAGTTTTTATTATTCCAAGTAAAAGATTCCCAAATTCCTAGGTAAGAAGCGGGTAGGTAAAAACATTCCTAGTTTTTTTTTTTTTTTTTTGTGAGGTAGGGAGAGGAGTAGTAGTAGTAACATATGTTTGTTCAAACTGTTGTGTGAAAGCTGAGGATATGAAAGCAGCAATCACTGTCTGAACCAGAGGGAAGAAATAAACCCCTCTATTGCCTAGTTCTCCTTCTATAGAGATGTAATAAAATATCAGTCATTGGGTAGAAGGAAATCTTCCTTTGTTAGCTTTGAAAGAGCACACCCTGCAGATCCCCAGAAAAGAGTCACTAAAATAGGTAGACTTTCTTTTTCTTCTACAAGTAGTTTGAGCTCCTCATGTGTGTATCAGGTCTCTTATGTGTATATAAAAATTGTCAGTGGTTGTCTATATAGTTAAAACTGCTATTTCTCTCTATTCACAAATAGGTTTAAATGACTTAACAACGGGGTGCCCAGTTTTGAGCAGTAACTAAAATGCTAGGATGGTGCCCCCTTAATGTCAGGCATTACCAAATTCTAATGTTGTTTATTTGTATGTATTTTTTTTTTATATGAGTAAGTAGCTACATCATAACTGCTTCTCTCCTTGGTAACAATTTCCAAGAGTCTAGGAAATTTCTGACCAAGATCCTAATGCTGACCACATATTTCATATTCATCCAGAAAATTAAACAAATACTAAAGTAAGTGGAAAATCATACAGTAGTGAGCAAATTACAAGGCTTACTCCTGCTGTTTTAGTGATACTGGTCATGTTTCATTTGAGGATTACATGATATTTTCCCCAAATCATGACTACTCTGCCTTGGAACTGTCCAGCGGGGAGTATCATAATTTGTAGCAGTCACCAAAAATGTCTGAATGCTTTTAGTATACTACATTTATAGTGCAGGTATATTTTACAAGTTATCTAGCAAAATGTTAGTATTTTAAAAATTCTGGTTTGATTTACCTAAAAATCTTATACTCAGAAGCCCATTCTTAAAGAAGTACAAGAAATGAGGCATTACTAAGTTCTTTTATCCAACTAAAAATAACCTTTTGTACATTTAAAAATACTGCTAGCTAATGCTTTGAATTCTGAGGAAACCAATCTAGGTTTTCTGTATTTATTTATATTATGATTTAATGTATCTCAACCCTATGGCAGTCTATGTTTTTAGCTTTATTTTTCATTTTTTCTTTATCTTTCTGGGGTCGAGTCATTTTTATAATAAAAATTTTGAAGACAGAAGTGCCCTTGACTATCCTTTAGTCCAACTATTTCATTTTTTTAAATGGGAAAACTCAGGTAAAGACAATGCCTTGGTCAAGGTCTACAATGATGTAGTTAGAGAGGGAACTAGACTTTAGGTCTGATTTACTCTTTCCACATGCAATGCTACATTTTTTTTTATTGCCAGTGTTCTAGTCTTCCTGGAAGTGTACCTGTCCAAACTACACAAAAAACTTGCAGTCAAGATATTATTAGTTTTGATTGTGCACATAGCATCCCACATCCTTCCCAGTAGCATGTTCAAAGCAGTGGGGATCAAATAATCTCAGGAAAAATGATAATAATTCTCACATAAAATTAATAATTTAGAGCCTAAAATCTTGAATATAGTCACTGCTGTTTGTCATTAGTACTGTAGTTGCCTAACCTAAACCGTATCTGCCCCCTTTCAGTCCACCCATGAATTTTCTCAAGCTCTGCCTGTAGTGTGTCCCCATTGGCCTAGCATTTCGACGCCTAGAAAAGTATAGCCTGATTACCTAGAAATTTTATTTTCCAGATTATAAAATATTAAAGAATAATTCTAACATCAATTGTTTTGATATGTCTTACACATATCAACAATTTCTAGCCTATGTAAATTTATCATTACTATTGTAAATTTTCAGTCTAAAAACCAACAACCCCCATCTCAGAGTTCATAGTAATTTGAAAATAATATTGGAAGGTACAGGTATACCTCAGAGATATTACAGGTTTTGTTCCAGATCATTGCAATAAAGTGAATATTGCAAAAAAGTGAGTCACACAACATTTTTGGCTTCTCAGTACATATAAAAGTTGTTTACATTATACTGTAGTCTGTTAAGTGTTTAGTAGCATTATCTTAAAAAAAAATGTACATACCTTAACTTAAAAATACTTTATTGCTAAAAAATGCTAACAATCATCTGAGCAAGTATTATATTTTTGCTGTTGGAGGGTCTGCTGATGGATCAGGGTGGTGGCTGCTGAAGGGTGGAGTAGCTGTAGTAATTTCCTAAAATAAGACAGTCATGAAGTTTCTTATATCGATTAACTCTTCCTTTCACAAAATATTTCTCTGTAGCGTAAGATGCTGTCTGATAGCATTTTATCCACAGTTGAACTTCTTTCCAAATTAGAGTCAATCCTCTCAAACCGTGCTTCTGATTTTTCAACTAAGATTATGTAATATCTTAAATTTTTTGTTGTCACCTCAGCAATGTTTACAGCATCTTACCAGGAATAGGTTCCATTTCAAGAAACCACTTTTTTTTGCTTATCCATAAGAAGCAACTCCTCATCCTTTCATGTTTGATGATGACATTACAACAATTCAGTCACATCTTGAGGCTTCACTTTTAATTGTAGTTCTCTTGCTATTTCCACCACATCTGCAGTGACTTCCCTCCACTGACATCTTGAACCCGTCAAAGTCATCCATGAAGACTGGAATCAACTTTTTCCAAACTCCTGTTCATGTTAATATTTTGATTTCCTCCCATGAACCATGAATGTTCCTAATGGCATCTGGAATGGTGAATCCTTTTCAGAAGGTTTTCAATTGATTTTGCCCAGATCCATCACAGGAATCACCATCTATGGCAGCTATAGCCTTATGAAAGCATTTCTTGAATAATAAGACTTGAAAGTTGAAATTACTTGTTGATCCATGGGCAGCAGAATGGATCTTGTGTTAACAGGCATGAAAACAATATTAATTTCCTTGTACATCTCCATCCGAACTCTTGGGTGACTAGGTACATTGTCAATGAGCAGTAATATTTTGAAATGATCTTTTTTTTCCTGAACAGTAGATCTCAACAGTGGGCTTAAAATATTTGGTAAATCATGCTGTAAACAGACGAGCTATCATCCAGACTTTGTTTTTCCATTTATAGAGCACAGGCAGAATCATTCTTAAGGGCCCTAGGATTTTCAGAATGGTAAATGAGCATTGGCTTCAATTTAAAGTCACCAGTTGCATTAGCCCCTAACAAGAGATCCTGTCCTTTGAGGCCAGGAACTGACTTCTCCTCTCTAGCTATGAAATTCCTAGATGGTACCTTCTTTCGATATAAGACTGTTTCATCTCCACTGAAAATCAGTTATTTAGTATAGTCACTTTTATCAATTATCTTAGCTATTAATAGATCTTTTGGATAACTTGCTACAGCTTCTACATTGGCACTTGTATCACCCTATGCTTTTATGTTATGGAGATGGCTTCTTTAAATCTCATGAACCCACCTCTGCTAGCTTCAAACTTTTCTTTAGTAGCTCCCTCATCTTTCTCAGCTTTCACAGAATTGAAGAGTTAGGACCTTGCTTCAGGTTAAGCTTTGGCTTAATTAAGGGAATGTTGTGGCTGGTTTTACCTGCTGTCTACACCACTAAAACTTTCTCTGTGTCAGCCATAAGGCTGTTTCACTTTCTCACCATTTGTGTGATAAAAGTGCTATTCACTAGAGCAGCATTTTTAATTTCCTTCAAGAACTTTTTTCCTTTGCACTCACAACTTGTCTGACTGGAGTCAGAGGTCTATAGCTTTTGGCCTGAGTTGACTTTGGATATGCCTTCCTCACTAAGCTTAGTCATTTTGCACTGTTGATTTAAACAGAGAGACATGGAACTCTTCCTTTCACTTGAACACTTCGAGGCCAATGCAGGGTTATTAAGTGGCCTAACTTCAATATTGTTGTGTCTCAGGGAGTAAGGAAGCCTAAGGAGAGGAAGAGACATGGGACTGGCTAGGTGGTGGAGCAGTCAGAACACACACAACACTGATCAATCAAGTTCGCTGTCTTACATGCGTGAGGTTTGTGGTGCCCCAAAACAACTATAATAGTAACATCAAAGATTACTGATCACAGATTACCATAACAAATACAATAATAACAGAACAGTGTGAAATACTACAAGAATTACCAAATGTGACACAGAGACAGGAAGTGAGCACATGCTGCTGGAAAAAATGGCACTGATAGACTTGACTGATGCAGGGTTGCCACAAACATTGTTTGTAAAAAGTGCAGTATCTGTGAAGCACAATCAAATGCAATAAAACAAAGTATGCCTGTACTTCACTACCACAGGTAGTTGAAATACTGTGCTCATTTTAGATGTGTTTGAGGATAAGGCAAGCTAGAAGAAAATGCCCAGGACATAGAAAGGCAGATAAGCCGACCACATTTATTAATACATTTATCATTATTTTATAATGGGAAAATAGGTTTAAAAAATCATTGCTACAAAGATCATGGAATCTTGTAATTATCATAAATAATGAGTTACATTTTACAAATAAGTAGCCTACTGCTTTCGGATGAAGGAAATATAAACATTTGATGACCTGGGCTTTTAGAACACTTGTTTTTATTGCCTACCTCCAACTTGTTATTGATTCCGTTTTCTTAAGTTCCTATTCTGTAACACATTCATATACTCTTTTAAAAAATCTTTTTCTGATCCTTTTCCCATTTTCTTTTGTTTTCTCTTAATCTTCCTTTTATATACGACCAGTCCTTATCGCTGTTTCTTCCGGCCTAGGCAATATGTTGCCACTCCTCATCTTCCCACAAAGCTATCATTCTCTCAGATAACCTAGCTAAGTGGCATATGAGTAGACTTTTCAAATTAAACCATACTAAAGGAAATGATTCATAATCTTTACCATCCCCAGCCCCAATCCCATCCTGTCCTATACCCTCAGGGGGACAATGCTTGCTAAATAATTTCAACTGGTAAAATTTCACACAAACTGGGTAAAAAATTGGGATTGGGAATATACATGGTAGAATTAGGAGGACATTCACCTTTAAATATACAAAACAAATTATTCCCTAATATATTCCAGCCTTGGAATTGGCAACCCATTGGTGAATAAGAAAATACTGATCCCTGTTGGGCTTTCCTCATTCTTAAGGTCTGATTCAGATATAATGACAGGAGGAAAGGAGAGATAGTGATGTGCCACAGGTTCTTCCTAGTTTTCAAAGTCTGAATGCAGGAAATACTGTTAGCCAGGGGGCCCTAGAACACTGAAGCTCCAGTGCTGGAAAATTAAAGCAGTCTAATAGTCTCCTGAGTTATAGATTTAGGCAGTCAGAAGAATATCAAAGTTGTCTGTCCCATATCTGTTTATGTCTCTCCTTCCTCTAGCTGATCATAGAATACTTGTTGTAATTATATAAAAGTAATAGCAATCACCATTTATGGCTAATTACTCCATGGCACAGTAACAAACATTGACTGCAGTTAGCTTTGTTGTAAGCTTTAATACAACACTATATTTTACTCAAGTGTTTAATCTTCATAGTTCTGTTCATTTGGCAGATTTACTTTGCTAATTAAAACAACAGTAACAAAACTAGAGGGAACATGAGAAATGCCCAATAAATACTTGTTGTGTGAACTGATGAACACTTTATTTAAAGAGGTATGTGGTACTCATTCAAACATTCACTGAATACCTACCATATGTAGATCTTTATTTTATTTGGGAGAAGTAGTGCAGCCTTCACTGAAAATCTGTTGTGAGGATGGAGAAAGGCTTTCTACTGCCTACAGCAGAAACATGCTACTCCCCCCACTCCCAATCATGTTTCTATCTCTGGATTCTTTCTAGCTATATGATCAAGTGGGGGATTGGTTCTCTTTCTTCAACCCAGGTTTATTCTGATCATCCATTAATTACTATTAACTAGTATGTGCTTTAAAGGTGCACCTGCACAAAGTTATATCTTGGCCTTAGAAAACAAGATCGCCATTTGGAAACACTATTTCAAAATTAGAATATAGAATATCAAATAGAATGTCATCAATAAAACCTCTTCCCTGGACAGCTGTGTTTCTATATAGAAACACTGTTCAAGAAAAATAGAGATACAGAATAACAGTGATACATGAAGTATTACTATATGATCACAGCTCAGTTTCAGAATGACTGCTAAGACAGGGCATTTTAACACTTAAAAAAGAGGCCATATCTCAAAATTATGGCACTTTCTATCTAATACATTTAGTTTTTAGTTTGATGAAAAATGATTCCAAGGATATACAGTAATGTGTCATATAATAACATTTCAGTCAACGACGGACCACATATATGACGGTGGTCCCATAAGACTTGAACACTATGCTTTTACTGTAGCTTTTCCATGTTTAGACACATTTAGCGATGCAAATACTTAATCACTCTGTTACAACTGCTTACAGTATTCATCAGTACTGTAACATGTTGTACAGGTTTGTAGCTTAGAAGCAATAGGCTGTATCTTATAGCCTAAGTGTGTAGCAGGCTATACCACTAGGTTTGTTTAAATGTACTCTAGGACATTTGCACAAGGATGAAACTGCCCAACAATGCATTTCTCAGAATGTATCTGCATCATTAAGTGACACGTGACTGTATTTACAAAGTCCACTTGCATAAATACCAAGACTCGTGTACATCCTTTCCATTGATATTTACTGATAGCCAGAGACTGCACACTGTGTCTACACACATTATATCCAAATAACACGTAGTCTTCAACCCTTCAAAAACATGTGCACACTCAAGATACATATAGAGCCCATATTTGTATTTGATATACTAGGCAAATATAACATTTTAAAATATCAAAATAAAACAATTTTCATTCTTTAAAAAAACTTGTAAATATTAGGTATGGATAAAGTTTGAACAATACTATTTATTTATTCTTCTTTAAACTGCATCTTTTCTTTAAAAAGGCATGTGCCAAAGCTTAAGTATTATAACAATTTGGGGGCTTCTAAGGATGTTAAAGTAAACTGCATCTTTTCTTTAAAAAGGCATGTGCCAAAGCTTAAGTATTATAACAATTTGGGGGCTTCTAAGGATGTTAAAGTTCACTGATTCCATTAGCTAACTATGAAAAGTGACCACTCACAAAAGTTAAAAAAAAACAGAGAAGAAAGAGTTGGCAAGGATTTGGAAAAATTAGAACCCTTGTACATTGTTAGTAGGAGTATAAAATGTGCAGTCACCATGGAAAATAGTTTGGTGATCCCTCAAAAAGTTAAGCACAGAATTTCCATATGATTGAGGAATATCCCAGGAAATAAAAAACAAGTATTTTAAACAAATACTTGTATGCAAATGGTCACAGCAGCACTATTCACAATAGCAAAAAGGTAGAAGCAGGCCAAGTGTCCATCAAAAGATGAATGGATAAGCAAAATGTGGTATAACCATATACCACGGAATGTTATTCAGCCATAAAAAGGAATGAAGTACTGACACGTTGCATGGATGAAGCTTGCAAATATTATGCTAAGTGAAAGAAGTGACACAAAAGCTCCCATATTATATGATTCCATTTATATAAAATATCCAGAATAAGTAAATCCATAGAGACAGAAAGTAAACTGGTGGATACCATGGCTGGGAGTCACTGCTTAATGGGAATAGGGTTTCCTTTAGAAGCAATGAAATGTTTTGCAACCTGGTAAAGGTGTCAGTTCAACAACATTGTAAGTGTATAAATGCTACTGAATTGTTTACTTTAAAATAGTTAATCTTATGTGAATTTTGCCTCAAATTTTTAAAAAGCTTAGAACTTCATAGAAAAACAAATCCGATTGTTTTTAAATTATATTTTCTTTATTAATAATGGAAAATTTTAGCCATTGATTAAAGAATCAAATGTAGTTACTTCAAAAAAAAGTTTAAGTAGTGTCTTATTTTTAATTAAACTTACACATACACACATACACACACTCTGAAGAGTATGCCTGGATATAGGGAGAATTATTCTCCAAAATCTTTCCATCATAAATATCATCCATTTGTATTTGAGGTTTTACCAAGTCACCCAACCAAGGAGAGGCTTTCTTAATTAGTTTATTTTGAGCAACAAAGCGCTCTTTGGAAAAGATACTTAAGTGTAAAAAAACCTTAATTGCTGGTCTGTGAAACTTTAAGGTCACCTGACAAAAGTGGTAAAAAAGGAGGCAAAGAAATTTAATACTAATTTTGTAGTTCTTGATGCTAAGAATCCAGTTTCAAGTGCTAAATTGTCATTGTACACAAGCCTTTTAGAGACCACTTTAAAAAACAATCCAGTAGTTATACTGCATAGATAATAAACATGTCTAGAGTACCAAAAAAATAAAACAAAATAAAACTTGTTATGTTATATAAATGCATATAGACTTTCCAATGGTATCCCCTCATATAGATTAAAAAAGTGCTTCATAACAAAAACTGTAAGTGACGTAACTTAAAAACTGTGATAGATGGTTCAAAAAGTAGCAGTATTGATTACAAAGACACAGATGTAAAAGATGCATATAAAGAGTTTGAATAAAATTGTTTTATGAAATTTGAGATGTAAAAAAGCAAAATTCCTAAATTAATATATAACCTTATACATTATAATACATAATTTTATATACATTCAAGTTAAAAATCCATTTGGGATCTTCTTAATGGGAAAATAGTTGATTTTATATTCAAGGATTATCAGTATATGTGTTAGAAAAGAATTACACTATCAAATGGGAAAAAAATGATTATTTTGGAGTTGTGATTTTAATTTTCACTCTACTTTTGTGTTCTCAACATTTTCTTCAATCTACAGGTATTACTCTTGGGTAAAACACAAGCAATAAGAATTAAAAATGTAATTTATTTTCTCAAGAGGTCTAAAACTTATGACATGGAATCATAGAATCTTTCCTCTGGAAGAGGCCAACAGAATCTCCCAGTTTAACCTTCTGCTAACCTTCTGCTACTCCTACTCTGTAGGAGTATTCCTACATATAACATCAGACATTATTCAGCTTTTTCCTGAACACCTCCAGGTACAGAGATCAATATTTTGAAAACAACTTGTTCTACTGTTAAACAGTTGAAAGTTTCTTTATTGACTCATCAATAATTTTATTCCGTCTCTATTTGTACCAGAGACTGAGGACTAAATATGTATAGCTCTCTAATTTTCTGCCAGTATTTTCAATTTTGCAATTTGGAGAAAGAGTATATATTTATTCCTTTCATTATAAGACAGTCCTTGAGGTATTTTTAGATAGCTATCAGGAGTACCTTCCATCTTCCCATTTTCCAGACTCTATATATTCAATTCTGCTCCTTTGTATAGCCTACCCTCCCATTCACTAATATTCTTAAAATGGAGTAGCCAGGACCTAAAACAACATTCCAAATTGTTTCTGATCAGCTTTAAATACTCAGAATTAATAGTCCTAGGATATCTGAACATTCTTTTTTTCAAGGTAGTTTAAGACTGCATCTGCATTGAAAACAGTTACATAATACTGCCAACTCAAACTTATAGTCAACTAAAACAGCAGTCCCCAACCTTTTTGGCACCAGGGACCGGTTTCATGAAAAACAATTTTTCCAGGGACCCAAGGGGTATGGAGGAAATGGTTTTGGGGTGATTCAAGTGCATTACATTTATTGTGTGCTTTATTTCTATTATTATTACATTGTAATATATAATGAAATAATTATATAATTCACCATAATGCAGACTCAAATGCCGCCACAGATCTGAGACAAGAGGTGGAGCTCAGGCTGTGATGCAAGCAATGGGGAGCAGCTGTAAACATAGATGAAGCTTCACTTGCTCACCCTCCCGCCTCTCAGCTCCTGCTGTGTGGCTCGGTTCCTAACAGGCCACGGACCAGTACCCGTCTTTGGCCCAGGGCTTTGGGGACCACAGAACTAAAACATCAAAGCATATTTTACTATCAACTCAGATCTTCCTCATTTACTGCTTATGCCACGCATCTTTCCATATTCAATTTTAGAAAAGTTTAAATATGGGGAAAAAACATTCACCTTAGAATAAATGAAATAGATCTTTCTTGGTCACAGAAAGCTCTAAAATCTCCCTTCTGTATTTCCTGGCCTGACCACACTTATTAATCAATCCATCGTATCAACTATTTCTTGTTTTATGTGTTGGGAATGATACACTTTTTATGCTCAGTTTAAGAAGAAAATCACATTATCAGAGGCAGTGTGGTTGAATGAATGGGTCACTTAGGGTCTTAATCAGGAAGAAAATAAAGGTGAACACAGAAATGGTAAGAAATAATTACTATGCTCAGTTCTTTTGGAAACTACCAATGCATGAAGTTTTCCTTTCAATATTTTCTCAGCAATAGTAATGGGGGTAAGTTTCAGAGGAGATGAGAATTTCTGTTAATATCCCTTGCATAAATTCTTAGAAAGGGTTTATAGGACTCTAGGTCTTTCCTCTTGTTTACTAAATAAGTGAATTTATACAAATATAGCCACCAATTTATCTTCAGGTTTCAAAAACTTGATATAAATCTGTAGGAAGCAAGAAACGCTAATATTTTAAATTTCAGATTTGAACCTAAAGGTTAAATTGTCTTCTTAGCGATAAACGTCACTCATTGAAATCTATATAACTTCTCATGTGCCAAGATTATAATCTGCTAAAAATCAGAGAAGCTATGCCTATTTTAAAAACTTTATCTGCCATTGTTTTATTCAAAACCATATTAGTGGCTTAATAAATTAAAAAGGATGTTTCCTATCTCCATAAGTACTTAATATGTCCATTTTTGTTCTTCAGGTGTCATTTCATACCCAGTGTGTAGCTTTCCCAGAAATGGCTAAGTGTTTGGAATTACCTTGAGTGGTAAAGTTGAAGAGTGCAGGTGTGTCTCGCCCATTTGGTAGTTTGACATTTGGGTCCCGTAATTCATCAAAAAATGAATGTGCACAAGCTTCCAGTGGTGTTAATCGGGCAGTTGGTGTATACTCCAGCAGACGGCTACACAGTGCAATTGCCTCTGGTGGAGTTCGGGGTCGGAAGACCTGCAGTACAAGAAAAGGCAAAGAACAATTAATGTTGTATTATAAGAATCTAAGAAAATAACCCTTTGAGTACTGAGTTAATTCCCACCATGTACAAAAACATGGTTGCATTTGGGGAAGGAGCCTTCTAGAATGAAGAGAGTTAAGTGCACATGATTCACCACACTGGGTGAACTGCTAATTAAAGACTGTATGAGAAAAGCTCAGAGAAAAATCTACATATGCTAATCATAAAGCAGTACAAACAAACATGCACACAAAATATGACAGGCACATGGGATAGGCTGGGTTGTGGAGGCAAGCACAACAAGAAAATAATAAAAAATATTTAACATTTTCACTGTTGTGGTGGTAAAAAAAAAAGTGCCTCTTTTGTGTTATTTTTTAGCAGAACAATTGTTGACAAATGGGTGGCACTGTTAAAAAATTTGGCAATCACTATCTTAAAAAAAAAAGGAAAAAAGCTGTTTACTTAGGTCTATAAATGCTAATGATTTGTTATTATCTCCTCAATAAACACAGCCTATCATTATTTGAAGACATTCTTGAATACTTAGAATCTGACAAAATGTCCTACACACTGTCTTCTCAAGTAGCTGTCATGAATGTGGTCAGCTTAACCTTATTAGAATAAATATTTTAGGGTTTTAATGGGGAGAGAAAAATGTATTATTCATTAAAGGTCATTTAGTCACAGAAAAAGTCAACTGAAGGCTACACTGAAGTAAAATGTAATTAAATTAATCTGCTTAAAGGAACAGATAGCTTCCTACTTATCTATGTCTTAAACAGAACCAATGAGTACATAAAACTATGAAAATATATTTCATTCTAAATTATGGTCAGTTAAATAATAAAGATAAAAGGGGAAGAAATAAAAATAAACAAACAGACAAAAAGCCTCTGAAACTAAAAAAAACTGAAACATACATCCCTTGATAGGAAGAACATACAACCAAGTAAAAGGTGTGGTGGTGGAGGTAGAGAGACATATCCAGACAAGCAGACACGTATAAATGCAGGGAAAGAGATCCCCGAGTGAGGAAAGGACATGCAGATTGTGAGAGGGCATGGAGCAGCTTGGTGGGCTCAGGTTTTCTAACAAAAATGGCTTATGCAACATCGGGCTATTCACTTATGCTGCAAGTAAGAGAACCAGTTACAACTGTAGCTCATTAGACTTTCAAGATATTATTTATGAGTACTTTCTACAATGAAAACAGGGGTTTTTTTGGCCTTTGTTTTTATACAGAGTTTATTATTAAAAAATATATTTTCCATGCAAATCGAGAAATTGGGTGAAGTAGGATCTTAGAAATTTATTTCAGAAGCTTAAAGGCCTTAAATCAATTTACTGGTTATATTAGAAAGCCCTTTGTAAGATCAAAAACTATCTTCACTCTTTTGAGTACTCTGACTTGCCTCAGTCAAGGAAACCTTAAAGCTATTGTAGTATTTGAAATGTTTAGATTTTTCACTGTTCTTGGTCCCTTCTCTTATTCCTAAGGTCCACAATTAAATTCAGAATGTAAAAAGAAAATAATCAGTGGGAAAACTCAGAAGAAAATTTTTCATAAAAATATTAAACACTACTGACATATTTTATCCCTGAGGGCAGTATGCATCTATTTGACAGTTTATGGAATTTATTTTGCTAGCTAATCCAAAATTCTTTCGCACCATTATGGCAGACCATTATGGTAGCACATAAGTAGAATTAAAAGTAGCACCAAAAGTAGAAGTAAGTATCTCCTATAAACATTCAAATGTAGGGTAGCTGGATGGTGCATTATTTTAAATGAAAAAAATCTCATGTCATAGATTCAAAGATTTTGTGTTAAAGCTATTAATAAACCAGTATTATAAGCTCGTTTCTGATTTCTGAAAAAGTCTTCTATATCTTTTTGGTGTTTTACTGGCTACAAGTGGTTATCCACATTGGTACTAAGACATACCGTGGCTTATTTTGTCAGGGAAGCCTAACTCATGGAGTCGAAAGAGTTAAAAACAGTAAAGAATTCATTCCAAGAGCCTACATTAAAATCAAGATTTAACCTGCCTTTAAAAAAGTATCCACGGTTACTTTAAACCCTTTGACAGATTCCTGATCAGAAAAGCCTTGGTTCAGTACTCTGTGGGTAAAGGTTAAGTGGAAAATTATGTGGGGCCAAAACCCGGTGTCTCTCAGAGTTCAGATTTCTGACTATAATACAGGTATGGTAGCATGTAACTCCCAAAAGTTATAGGTCAAACTAGAAACTAACTCTTCCTAATTATTTTTGTGTCTAAAGAAAAGAAAACCAACAACTAAAATTTGGCTTTTTTAATAAAAGAAATTTCTGCTACCACTTCATTCCTTACTCATTGAAACTGCTTAACACTCAGAACATTTGGTTTCATGGATCTTTGTCAATATTTATTCTTGTAATAATTTTATAACCTCACAATTCCTAAACTTCAGTCTAGATGTCAATGAATCATCCAGGAGACTGATAATCTAAATATACCATCAACAAAACCTATACTACACAATGAATGAAAATAGAAATCACAGCTACCTACACTGTTTTTACTATTACATTTGAAGACCTTTCAAAAAAAGTTTTCCCCCGAGTTTTATAGATCTGCCCTGCAATTTTGGGAAAAAAAAAATTAAGTACATACCCGCACTCCTGAGGTGAAATGTCCTGTTCCTGACGAATCCTAAAGATGATAATGCAGTGAAATAATCCAAACAGGGGAAGTCAATCCAAAAGAGAATAGTCCAGCAAGGAAAAATATATCCAATGTTATAAGGAATCCATGGTGTGGGGGGACACAGAAAATGTTTATACAGTTAAAAACTTTAAACATTAGTCTCCACAGTAGCAAGTCCAAGTTTTAAAAATTATTTCACCACAGTGTATGCAAAAAAAATTTTTTTGATTGCGCAATGGTGAGGCACAGTAAAGAAACATTTTAACTTTAGTTTATTATGTTCCAATGCCAGTGCATTCATTAAAAAAATATAAAACCAAAAAAAGTTAAAATCAAAATGAAATCTAGAAGTAAAGTTCCCAAAGTAAAATGGTCTTCTGTGACCTGGATTCATCATCCATAGACATGGCTGGGAAGGGGCATATTAGCCTGCTTTTTAAATTTGTAAGTTCCCAATATGCTAATTTTTCTCTATTAATGTGTTTCAGTTACACAGTATAAACATTTTTTGCTAAATTATTAGTGATGAGAGGAAAGCATTAAATATATTTAATTTATATTATTATAGCTTTCAAGCTAGATATTTTAAATTTGTGTGAGCTTAGAAGGATCAGGCCACCGCGGATTATTCTCCATTTTGGATTGACTTCCCTGCTAAAAGATGTTTATTTGCTGACATTCTCATTGTCTTAGGACTCTCCAGGAAATTGACATATCACCTCAGGAGTGCGGGTATAAACTTACTTTTTCTATTTTGGGCTTTGCCCCCTCATACCCTTGCACCCATTACTTAGGAAAAATAAATAAAAGAACATTCTTTCCTCTTTGGAAAAACTCACTGAAAAAAAATCCTAAGTCTTTGAGCACTACAAATTCAACACAGTTCCATCTGCAAATATGCCCAATTCACCCACCAAAAGCTAAACAAAAATATATACAATAAACAATACAACTAAGGGACAGTCACAGTTATAGGTGACATGCATAGTTATTTACATCAACACCTAGGCACAAAGGAGCCAAATACACAAGGGAAGTAGTAGGGTCTATTATGTCTAGGTATTGAGAACAAAAAAATGGCAGAACTCACCAGTAGCTGTGAACTCCCTTGGCTATTCTAAGATAATTTAACATTCTTTTAGGATAGTTTCCAGTGGGGGAATTAAATATTTTGAAAAAATAAATAATCCGCGGATTACTTTTAGTCTGCAGACTAAAATTTAGTACGCAGATTAATATCTGGCCCATCAGAATAAAAATCTCTCATGAACTAAAACACAACCAGGTGGACAAAAATAGAAAACCAGACTAAAAGAACTGAGAGCACAAAGTAAGACTCAATTGGGCCAACTAACAATTAGTGCGCAGACTAAATATGGCCAGCTAAGTATGTAGCAAGGCCATGGAAATCCCAAAACACCCCTTTAAAAACTAAAAACAAAAGTAAATAAATAAAACAGAACAAAACAAAGCAAAAAAAAAAAAAAAAAAAAAAAAAAAAAAAAAAAAAAAAAAGAAGAAAGAAAGAAAAAAGAATGGAAAAAAAGAGAAAGAAAATTAAAAAAGAAAGAAAAGAGAAAGGAAATATTGAAAAGAACCAAAACACTGACATGAACTTTTAAAGTGATTCAAAATACTTCCTCACCTATGCAGCAACTCATTTTCTTAAATTGAAACAAATATCAACTCTCATCACAAATACTACTCCATAGAAGAAACTAACAGAAAAAGATTCATTTTTTCAAAAAGAAAGTTTCTGTAGTATTGAACAAATGCCAACAAGTCTTAAATGAAGAATTATTCAGAATAAATTTGCATTTGGATAACCCAAAAATGACAAAGGCAATTTTCCCCCTACGGATGTCCTAGAATAGTCTTTGGCCATCAAATTTCAACCTGGAGCTAACTGTTATGACTGAATCGCAAGTCCTGTAAAAAGATCTTTTATAAATAATCACATACCAGGTCCCCAACCTTTTTGGCACCAGGGTCGGTTTCATGGAAGACAATTTTTCTATGGACTGGGGTAAGGGTGGGGAGGAGGAGCTCAGGGAGTGATGCAAACGATGGGAAGCAGCTGTAAATAGAGATGAAGCTTTGCTCGCTCCCCCTCCCCCCAAGTTTCATGGAAGACAATTTTTCCATGTGGGGGGGTGCAGCAGAGTTGCTGAGAGCTGATGCTGTGAGAAGTAACTTAACCATAGGGCTTGATATGGTACATATCTGCGGTCCCCAACCTCTGAGGTGTATGTACAACACTGATACTATATGTGTATGACCAGAAGGTCACACACAAGATATAAGCACCCAGTTTTAAAAACTGATAAACCATGAAAACTCCTAAAGAGCAACCCAAATATTGGCTCTCAAGTAATCTATTTATCATCTAAATTTTTTTGCAATTTGTAAACCCAAATACAGGATTAAAAGTGAGACAATGTTATAGATTGTTGAATAGCTAATTATGTTAATTAACTAAGAAAAGTTAAGTACTACTTAAGTGCTCTTATGTAGTACATAATTCAATAATTACTTAACTAATTAGTCCATATTATTTTTAAAAACACTCTTTGGTGGTGTTTTACATGCTTTTATACATTGATCTAATGATGCCCTTACATACAAGGTAATCCAATTCACATTTAGTACTATCAAAAATGATTACCAGAGGCTACTGAAAACCAACTTACTTTCAGTAAGTCCAAGTGCCAAATAAAATTGCTATCTTGGAAGTTAGCATCTAACAGGGTAGATAAACAAACTGAATATAGCTCAAGCCTACTGAACAGATAGATTTTTCTAATCTTTTCTTTCTTTTTTCTTTTTTGAAAATTAAATAGCACTTTATTGTTAACCAATCTTAAGTGAAAACTCACTTCAGAGAACTCTGGTAACTTGACTAAAGCACATAGCTTAAACCCAAGTTTTCAGGGAATTCTCCCATCTCCACTCCCAAACATATTTCTAACTTAAATCTCTAGGTAAAAAAGCACTAAGAACACACAAATGCAAAATGCAAAAGCCAGAGGGAACCAGCTAACTCCATGTTAAGCCCAAGGAAAAGAATAAAAGAGGAGAGCTCTAGAATGCTACCGGTGTGTCCTTTCAAGTATCTTGACCTAAGATTCTTATTATTCTAGGATAGTATTACCAGATCGGTGTCCTAGAATGAGGCCTATCTAAGCAATGATCTGTCTCTTGGGGAAGAGGTAAGAAAAGATGAGGGAAAGATGAGCGTTTGAGGACATGCCTTCCCCTAAAGGCCTGTGCTGTCCCCTTGAATTCTCTCTGTCAGTCTGTCAGTTTATTAGCCAAACCTATGTTCACCTATGTTCCCTTTAGGGAAGGCCTGGTCCCACCTTCCAACTGCTGCTTCCTTCATCCAGGCCACCACTCCCAGGGATCCAGCCAGGGCCAATGAGGTTGACTACAGGAGTAATTATTTAGGATCATTCCAAACCACTTCCTCTATTCTGCTTCACCTTTGAAATTTCTTTTTTTTCTTTTATCCTATACACCATCATTCCCAATCCCTTTGAAATTATGCCCAGCTACATTTAGTAACTCACAACAGAGAACTCCTTCCATTATTCAGTCCTCACAGAGTAATTAAATATTCATATAGCCATTAAATCCCTCCCAATGTTGCCACAAAAAGTCTGTTAATTAAAATTCTAAGAGATTAACATCCAGAATTTCTTAAAGTAAAATAAAGTTTGAAAGATAAATTATTATTATTCTCTATTAATCACATTTTGTAATCATCTCATTCATTAACAGAACAAAATCTGAACTCTGTAAAATAATTTAAAGAGGTTTACTTTGAGCCAAATGTGTGTGACCCATGGTCCTCAGCATATGGCCTCAAGAGGTCCTGAGAAAATGTGCCCAGGGAGGCTGGGTTACAGTTTTAACCTTTTCCTTAAGATATCAGTTCCTAAATTCAGGTAAAGAAGGTTCAGCATAAGAAACACAAAGAATCCTTTCCATAACTATGACAGATCTAGCATTCAGTGAATTTCAGCTGCACTAATTAAAAGCCTTCTTGAGTTTTCCTCAGTTCTACTACAGGTAAGAAAAGTTATACCGTAAAAAGTCCTCACTTAATGTCATCGATAGGTTCTTAAAAACTGCAACGTTAAGTGAAACATATAACAAACCCAATTTTTTTCTCCTCATCAACATTATAACAAAATGACATGGATTAAGGACTTACTGTACACATCATTTTGTTTCAAGTCACAGTTTCCAAGAACCTATTGAAGTTAAATGAGGACCTGCGATACATGTATAGACGTCAGCATTTAACTATGTCATGTAATTTCTTCCTCTAACATCATGCACTGATAAAATATTAATAGTACTACACAGCTACACAGAAGCATGATTTACCAAATGTCCACTTATCCAATTTAATCTTTTACTGTTCACAAAATCATTATTGCAGTCAAGTTGGCCTTCCCAGTAATACAGGAATACTTCCTTTTACCCACACATCCCCACCTTGAGAGATATTCACTTAGGATACAACAATTTCTAAACTGTTCTATAATATATCTAAGCAAATCCTACTCCTTCAACAGCCCACCTCCTCTGTCATCTTTAAGGAGACTTCTTTTTCCCTCCACCACCCTCACTGACAGTCTGCCTTATAATTCCTATAGCCATGTGGAATACCTCTGGACACTTAATAGTATATAATCAAGTATATCACAATATAACATTATATATTTTTCAATACTTGCTTCAGCTGAACTTTTCAACTGTTACTTTTTCAAGGACAAAGACTATGTATTTTAGTACTTTTGCATTCTTTACGGTACCCAGCGTAACACTGGTTACACAGAAGACACAGAATTTAAAGAAAAAATGATATATTAAAAAAAGATTTTTGCCTTCTTTTTCAATCCACTCCCAACCCCATGCCCTGCCTCCCATGAGCAATCTTAAAATTATGTCTTTGTATCCTTCCTTTTCTACATTATTCCTCTTACATACAGGTTAGCCACTCAAGGAGCTGAATTTTAATATGCACAGTTTCCAGCAAAGAAATGAGAGTATATAGCCAGTATAAATGGTAAAGTAACGAAGTCCACTCACATAGGAAAATGGATATTGGAAAAGGGGTGGAAGTGATTATTCTAGCACTAATAAAGATGTGGGTAGTAATTTAGTGGAAAACATATGTATGTAATCATGAGACAAGTGATAATGGATTAGTAGAGTGTTGAGGGCAGAGGCAGTTGAGTAATATTGTAACAACCGATTTACCATGAGCAAGAGAACAGAACAGGCAAGTAGTAATCTTAGGAGCCAAGAGAAATCACCAACATGGTTTTATGCTTTATGGAATACACGTGAATGAAATGAGCAAGCCAGAGAGATGAGAAAAGGTAGACAGAATGGATCTGCAAGAAAAGTTCAACAGCAGTTTTTGTTTTGTGCTCTCTAAAGGCATTTTTTGGTAATGTGCTGAACAGGTAAATTTGCCCAGTTCTGAAAAATCTTACACTGAACAAGCATTAGGAAAAAAAATGTAAGATTATGAAGAAATTCTTAAACATAAATAAATATAGCGGGGCTTTTTAGTTTATCTTTAAGCATAGAGAACAATAAATAACTTGTTCAGTCTAAAATGATTCCTTTGATAGCTGAAATGACCTCAGAATTCATTTTTTTGCTAACTCTGTTAGCCAGATGGAAATACTAGTATTTATTCACTTTGAAGCATGTTGGCAGTGTTCTAAGAAATCAAGAAGGCAAGAATTAATATTTGTGAGTAATGCTTTCTGGCATACTTACCCAATGACCTACAGTCTCACATAAAGTACAGACACTTAAGTATTAAACTAACATATAAGCCAAAAACTTGGCAACCAACATTCTCATGTAATTGATATTCATATTATCATTATGAAACAAATTAGGAACTGCTATAATGGTATTATTTGGTAGATGCTACAGAAGTTATGTGGTGGGAATAATCATAGAGAACTCAACAATGAGAAAATATTTCATGGGAAAAGTGAGATTTGAGGTCTTGAGAAAGGTTAAGACTTGGTAAATAGAAGGGAAAAAAAACACACCAGCAAGAGGTAGAAATGAATGTGGCTTCTCTTGGGAACAATTAGGAGACAGTTTGACTAGACCAGAAAATTCAGCATGATTGCATGGTCCCTTCAAAGTAAGCTACAAGCTGGATGATACTCCCATATCAACATATTAAACAGCACTAATATAATTGTTAAGGGATCAGAACCCTTGGGATTCTAATTTACTTCCTTCCACTAACCAGTTATATCACTTATGTTTTTCTTTGCTCTGAAGGAATATACAGACATTTGTGTTACCTAACTGACCTCATAGGATTATTTATTACCGGGATAAAGGGGAAATATTAGTTTTAAAGAAATGTAAACAAAAGGGTAGCAGAATCAGGTACTCAACACTGGGGGTAAAAAACTTATATATCCACTATAACATAACCTTATTAGAAATCCCTAATCTACCCTAACTGGACACTAAACTTTTAAATTCATTGCTAACAATATGTGCTTAAGGATGTAGGAAGCTGGAGGACTTGGAAGAGACTGGGTTCAAGCAACTAGATAGCTCAGGGAAGGTGGGGAGCAGGACAAGAACCAAATCTCCTGTTTTTCTGGAAAGGAAACGTAAAAAAGATCAAGAACAGAGTGACTGAATAATCTGTCATCCAAACTAGGACACTTTTGAGAGTGAAAGGGGAAACAATTAATAATTACATCGGACAAGGATAAACTGGGACATAGGATCACCCTTGTCTATAATTATATGTATATTATGCCAAATTTTTTTAAAGGCAATGAGGTATCAGAGAATAATTTTAAATAGGAATGACAGTATTATATGCACTTTTAAGAAAGCTAACATTGACAACAATGAGGAAGATGGATTGAAATAATGTGAAATTGAAGGAGGGAAATCAGTTAGGAGGTAGGAGCTTGTTTTAACAACTCTATGATAAGATGATGGCCTGAACTGAGGTTAGGGCAATGGAGATATAGAGAAGAGGACAAATCAGAGAACTATATTGGAGGTAGAACTTTCACATTTATTCAGAAGTAAAATAAAGTGATCCTAGCCATATTTTCAAAAGAACCCTGAGGAAAAAAACAGATAATCACTATTTTACAAAAGAAAAAAGCTGAGGCATAGACATTAGGGGCAATGTTTAAACTAGATCCTCAAATTCGTATATAACCACCTGTCATTTAACCACACCTACATGTACTAAATGCAGAATTTACTTCCTCTCTTCTTCCAACCAATCTCTGTCTCTACTTAATTCTCAATCTACTTTTGCATCACTTCCTTTTGCTTTCCACATGGATTTTCTTCTTTGAAGTGTACAGCATGCACCAGCGCAGAGGCCTTCATCTTCCCCACCCCCACCTCCAATAACAGTTCTTGTTTTGCCTTCATCTTCCCCACCCACACCTCCAATAACAGTTCTTGTTTTAAAACATTAGCACCTATTTCCTTTCCTACTTTTAAATGACATGTGCTTTATTAATGAATTAGGTTGCAGTGGCCATTATGTAATAGTCAAGGGAAACTTATTGGATTTTGAAATTCTCAAGATTCCTGCCATACACCACATTGGGATCATCTCAGTGTTTTTGTTTTCCCACTATCTTTCCTACAAACCTATTATTTCCTCACCTCAATGTTTCCATGAAGGATATTTTCTGTCTTAATCTTTTTTTCTGCCCATTTTTTGGAGAACATCAGCTCCCAATTCCGGGGATATATCTGCATTACACTGCAGCACAGGAAAGCAGGGTTCACACGCCTATAGCTTCAGGAAATGGGACAAAAGTGGGTTCTAAAAGAAGACAGCAATAAAGGCAAAGCAGGTGTTTCCACACTCCTGTTTACCTGCCCTCTAAGGGCAAGATGCTCTTCTCTTTAGAGAACATTGTGTAGGGTTTTTTAATGACTCTATTGACTGCTTAGCATAAAATGCATTTCTCAAATTGCTGCCCATTATCATAATGGTGGGGAGAGGGGACTGACTTTCTCTTGGAATTTTAAATTTTGTATTTTTTCTAATAATAACCAATTTTTAAAAAATCAACACAAGTATATCCTGGATCACCTAGATGACAGAGAAGAACCGTGGAATTTTTACGCCTGAATTTGCTTTTATGTTTACACTCACAGTAACACCCAACCTAGTTGTGTACATTAATGAGAAATTAACACAAGTGTACTTATTACATAATGCATTTGTATGACGTGAAAGCCAAATTATGTCAAAGGACACTAGACGAATGAAAGGTTCATAGTAGTTTTAATAGACCAAAAAGGTGGGAGAATTGAGTCATTCTACACATGGTACGGGAATGGAAACCTAAATAAAAGGGCCTTAGATAGACTATTCAAGTTTGAAAAGCATTAGTGTAAGATACAGAAATATCAAAAACTCAAGAGAGCAAAGAGATGGTTTAAAGCATACAAATTCACTGCAGCTCTTCTGTTGGCTGCATTTTAATTATAATCAATCATTCTTCACATTCTACTCTGGCTAATACTTGCATCATAGAGCTATAAACCAGGGGGGAAAATGCAGCATATAACACACACTAATACAGCAGTCCCCCCTAATTCATGGCAGATACGTTCCAAGACCCCCAGTGGATGCCTGAAACCGCAGATAGTGGCAAACCCTCTATATACTATATTTTTTCCTATGTATATGTAGCTATGATAAAGTCTAATTTATAAAGTAGGCACAGTAAGAGATTAACAACAATAATAAAATAGAACAATTAGAACATTATGATAAAAGTTGTGTGAATGCTCTCTCTCAAAATATCTTATTGTACTGCAGTACCTACTTTCAGACTGTGGTTGACCAAAGGGTAACTGAGACCTCAAATAATGGGGGACTACTGTATTGGTGGCAGTCTTGATGGAAAAAAAATGAGGACGAGGGCTGTTAAATAAGATTTCATGACCGCAATTTCAGCACTGTATCTCTCAGAAATTCTATAATAAGGGTAACGTATGAAAAATACTTAGATTAAACCAAAAATGACTTTCCCTTTCTTTCTTCATAAAAATAATAATTATTAAAGAAAATATAGAAATTCGAAAAGGTAGAACAAAGAGGATAAAATCTTACATTCTTCTCAACAAAATTACTGTTAGCATTTTGGCATATTTCCCTATATTTATTCAATACATAGAATTCTCTTGTTGTTGTCTTTCCTCTCTTAACATGACTGAAATCATAGTACACTATAAATCATTTATTATAAACATTTTAACTTGGAATAATCTTAATGCATTAAAATTGCAACTCAGCCCCTAAATTCAAATAGGCCGCTTGAGATTCTCTGGGTTTAGAGCCAGGTGAGAGCCCCTAATTATCTGCTGACCCAGATTCAAAATAAACTCAGAATACAAAGATCAAAGAACACTTCATCTTAGACTATTTAGTGCTTATTATGAATTTTTAAGAAGAGAAAGGGCAACATCTTGGTCTGTTGGCCTGTGAAAGCTACAACCTGTAATTCTGGCATTAAAATACTATTGAGGTCTGTGATTCTAAATAAAAAATAATTAGTAATAACAGGATTTTCTGAAGAGAGGTAATGAGATTGTGATAACTTGAAGGAAAGTAACTGGAATCATAATACCATTTAGAGAAAGAAAAACATACTTTGATTCTAAGGACAGTAAATTATTTTACTTACAGCCCTAAATAACTTCACTTCTTGTCATAAAAAAAATCTATAACCAACAAAATGAACTTAATGTACAACATAAACTGTTATATGCATTTTTAAATATAGAAAGTCTGCTTGAAATACATATCAAAAAGTCAACCATTTCTAATCCAAGAAAAATATATAGTGAGATATTAATAAAGGGGGAAGGAGCACTCAAGGCACATGACTAGAAGTTTAAAAGATCTGGCATTAGACACACACACACACACACACACACACACACACACTGGAAGTTTAATTTTGGCTTTGTGACAAGCCACCAGTGTAGCCTTGGAAAAGTCACTTGGTATCTTTGGGCAGAGTTTTGAACCTTACAAAATGAGGAAGCTAGAGGTTCACTCTAGCTATAAACCCTACGAGATAGTCTATTTTTTTCTTTGCACGCTTAATCTCACAAATCAAACTGAGGTGTAAAAACTTTTTAATAAAATCTCTCTTAAAATCATTCCATGTAAATATCAAAGCAAAAAAAGAAAAAAAGTCTTCTGGTAAATTAGTTAATTCTGCTCTTTAGACTTGGTTCCATCTAATGTTAAGGCTAAGCTTTCCCAATGTCTAATAATATCCAGTTAACATATCAATTATATTCAACGTATACTCCCAGCAATATTACGCCTGCCTTTTAATGCTGCTCCCAAAACACCAATAGGAAAGTAAAGGAGAAGAAAAACACACAATACCATCCATCTATAATAAAGTCTATGTTTTAATGGTTTAAAAGAAGAAGAAAATGTATGAAATGTATGTCATCATACACTATATGATATTGAACTATGCACCTCTAAGTAAATAAAGAAATTAACTTCTGAAATTAAGTTTGTCAAAATTTATATATGCGATCCTGATTCTAATCAAATTTTATCCTTGAATGATACAGACAGACTGTCCTTATCTTGCAAATAAAAACCCAGGCTGGGAATTATCTATAGGAAATCGAGGGGAACAAAACTACATATAGTCAATAAAACACTGAAGTACAAATACTCAATTATCTCTACATACAGAACTGCTGTGTATTTGTAATTCAGGCAGCTATCTGGTCTCAAAATAGTTTAGTTTAAGAACAACGAGAAATCCAAGTTTTAGTTCACTATTGGTTAATGTGCTTTAAAAAAAAAAAACAAAAAAAAACACCTCATTTGACTCACCTTAGTCCAAGGATGTGCCTTAATTTGAGGGAATTTGAATTCTGTGTAGTTTGGGTTCATTTCTCTAATTTGCTCCCTTGTTGGTGTTCCTAGGACCTAGATAGAGAAAGCAAATTATTGCCATCTTTTCCCATACATTTAATAAATATACTCTTTGTTTTAATGCATTGGTTTCACTGAGAAAAGGAATTCCAAAGTTAAATAAAATACATAACTTGTTAAATACAGCAGTGCTATCGTTTGAATGTGTCCCTGCCAAAGTTTATGTATTGGAAATTTAATCCCCAATGCAGCAGTGTTGAGAGGTACAACCTTTAAGAGGTGATTAGGTCATGAGGGCTCTGCCCTTGTGAATGGATTAATGTCGTTATCAAGGGAATGGGTTGGTTATCAAAGTGAGTTTGACTCCCTCTTGCTCTTGCCCTTCTTCCTTCCACCATGGGATACTACAGCATGAAGGCCTTCACCAGATTTAGGTCCCTCAACTTTGGACTTCCAAGCCTCCAGGACTGTGAACCAAATAAACTTCTATTATTTATAAATTACTCAGTCTGTGGCATTCTGTTATAGCAACACAAAACAGACTAAGACAAGCAGACTTTGTGAAAGTCATTTTAATCTGTATCTGACTTTAGAGTCCATGCTATACTACCACGGACAGACTTCTATAATATAACAATAATGTTAAATCAGGGTCATAAAAAAAGATTACTGAACTCAAACTTATTCAAATAAAAATCAAGGATCTTTCTTCTACCTAGAAAAACAATATATTGCAATGATCACACCTGAAATGAGAGGATACAAAATTCCACAGATGCTCAAGTCCCTTATATAAAATGTCACGGTATTGCATATAACTGACTTACATCCATCCATACATTTTAAATCATCTCTAGATTACTTATAATACCTCATACAATGTACTAATAAGTGCTATGTAAATACCTGTTATACTGTATTGTTTTTACTTATATTATTTTTTGTTGTATTGTTATTTTTTATTGTTTTTTTTTCCTGAATATTTTTAATCTGGGTTGGTTGATTCTGTGGACGTGGAACCCGCAGATATGCAAGGTCAACTGTACCACTAATATATTAATCAGGCAAAGCTTACTAAAAAACTGTCAACAATAATTCCATTCAGTCATTGAATATTTATTGAGTGTCTCTTGTGTTCAAGGAACTATATTATAATCTGTGGAGGATATAAAGAACAAGAGATTTCCTGCTACAATGAACTTACATATTTTGTGTGTTGAAAAAGTATAACTATAATAAGGACAAAAATAAATTGAGCACTTCTTTTTCTCTAGTACTTGGCACTGGATAAAGGAAAGTACGTGGCTGCACAAACAGGTAATAAATAGGAAGAAACATTAAACACTAAAAATGAGGACTTGGTAGAAAGAAATCATAAATTATTGATCTTGATAACCCTAAGACCTGTTATAAAACAAGTTTGCTGAGATAAAATATTAAGCCTTTTATAATTTAAGGATAGTTACACCAACGGAGAGAAATGCAATGTTAAGTATTTGATTTTTTTGTGGCAACCAGTGAATAATCAGGCGTAATTCCATAACCATTAAGGGCAAAGTGAGAATTTCCCGAGTTTCTTATTGGCTTTAATTCTCTAGACTCTATTAGAACTTTCAGAACTCCATTAATATCTTAAATTGTTTGTTTGGCTAAAAGGCATTCTTAAGAAATTGAAAAGGCAAGTCATGAAACGAGAGAAAACATTTGTAAACATATTCTGCAAAGGATCTGTATTTAGAATACATAAAGAACTCCTATAATTAAAAAATAAGACAAACCAATAAAAATGGGCAAATGATACGAACAGATATTTTTTCAAAGATGACACAGAGATGGCAAATAAGCACATGAAAAGATGCTCAACATCAATAATCATTAGAAAAATCCCAAACGAATCCAACAGCACATTAAAAAGCTAATACACCATGATCAAGTGGGTTTTATTCCAGGGATGCAAGCATGGTTCAACATACGCAAATCAATAAATGTGATTCATCACATAAACAGAATTAAAGATGAAAACCATATGATCTTAATAGATGCAGAAAAAGCATTTGATAAAATCCAGCATCCCTTCATGAGAAAAACCCTCAAGAAGAAATTAGGCATAAGAGGAACATACCTCAAAATAATAAAGACCATATGTGACAAATCCACAGTCAAAATCATATTGAATGGGGAGAAGTTGAAAACATTCCCTCTAAGAACTAGAACAAGACAAGGATGACCACTTTCACCACCCTTATTTAACATAGGACTAGAAGTCCTACGCAGAGCAATCGGGCAAGAGAAAGAAATAAAAGGCATCTAAATTGGAGAAGAGGAACTCAAATTATCTCTGTTTACTGATGATACAATCTTATTAATATATCTAGAAAAACCTAAAGACTCCACTACAAAAACTTTTAGATTTGATAATAAATTCAGTAACTTTCAGGATACAAAATTAACGTACAAAAATCAGTAGGATTTCTATACATCATAATAATCAAGCTGAAAACCAAATCAAGGAGGCAATACTATTTACAATAATTAAAAAAAATACCTAGGCATGTATTTAAGGAGGTGAAAGATTTCTATTAAAAAAAAAAAAAACTACAAAACACTGGTGAAAGAAATTGTGGATGACATAAATGGAAAAACATCCCATGCTTATGGATTGAAAGGTTTAAATGTCGTTAACATAATTATACTGCCCAAAGCAATCTACAGAGTCAATGCAATCTCTATCAGCTGTGGTCCCCAACAGCAGGCAAGCCAGTGATGCTTCATCTGTATTTACAGTCACTCCTCATCGCTCACATCACCACCTGAGCTCTGCCTCCCACCCTTACCCCTGCCTGGGGATGGGGGGTGGGGTGGGGGGAAGATTGTCTTCCATGAAACTGGTCCCTGGTGCCAAAAAGGTGAGGAACTGCTGCCTATTAAAACACTGTCATTTTCACAGAATTAGAAAAAAAACAATTCTAAAATTCATATGGAACCAAAACAGCCTGAATAGCCAAAGCAACCATAAGTAAAAAGGAGGCATCACATTACCTGACTTCAAATTATATTAAAAGGCTATAGTAACCAAAACAGCACAGTACTGGTATTAAAACAGACACACAGATCAATGGAACAGAATAGAGAACTCAGAAATAAAGCCACACATCTATAGCCAACTGATCTTTGACAGAGTTGACAAAAACACAATGGGGAAAGGATATCTTTTCAATAAATGGTGCTGGGAGAATTGGATAGCCACACGCAAAAGAATGAAACTGGACCCCTATCTCTCACCATGTACAAAATCAACTCAAAATGAACTAAAGACCTAAGCATAAGACCTGAAACTATAAAATACTAGAAGAAAACCCAGGGAAAACTCTTCTGGACATTGGTCTAGGAGAAGAATTCATGACTAAGACCTCAAAATTACAAGTAACAAAACCAAAAATAGGTAAATGGGACTTAATTAAACTAAAAAACTTCTGCATAACAAAAGAAATAATCAACTGAGTGAATATACAACCTACAGAATGAGAGTAAATATCTGCAAACTATGCAACTGACAAGGGACTAATATCCAGAATTTATAAGGAAACAACTACAACAACAACAAAATAGATAATCTCATTAAAAAGTGGACAAAGGACATGAACAGACATTTTTCAAAAGAAGATGTACAAGAGGACGACAAGTGTATAAAAAAATGCTCAACATCTCTAATCGTCAGAGAAATGCAAATTAAAACCACAATGAGATTATTATCTCGCACCAGTGAGAATAGTTATTATTAAAAAGTCAAAAAATAACAGATGCTGGTGAGGATGAGGATAAAAGGGAACACTTATACACTGTTGGTGGGGATGTAAATTAATACAACCTGTATGGAAAACAGGATGGAGATTTGTCAAAGAACTAAAAATAGAACTATCAGTAATCCCACTACTGGGTATCTACCCAAAGGAAGAAAACATTATATAAAAAAGATACCTGCACTCTTGTGTTTATTGCAGCATTATTCACGGTAGCAAAGAAAAGGAATCAACCCAAGTGTCCATCAACGGATGACTGGATAAAGAAAATGTATTATATGTACACAATGGAATACTATTTGTACATAAAAAGAATGAAATCACGTCTTTTGCAGCAACACAGATGGAACAGGAGGCCATTATTTTAAGCGAAACAACTCAGAAACACAGTCAAATACCACATGTCCTCACTTACAAGTGGGAGTTAAATAATATGGACACATCGACATAGGATGTGGAATGACAGACATTGGAGACTCGGGAGGGTGGGACAGTAGAAAAGGGGTGAGTGATGAGAAATTACTTAATAGGTAAAATGTACATTATTCAGGTGATGGATACACTAAAACTCAAGACTTCACCACTATGCAATATATCCATTTCACAAAATTGCACTGTAGCCCTGAAATTTACACAAATAAAATTTTTTAAAAGTTGCATTCACTAAACGAAAAAAAAAAACCCACAAGATAACCACTACACACCCAATAAGAAGGCTAAAATTAAAAGGCTTAGTATACTTGCCAAACTTTGGCAAAGATGTAGAATAAATGAAGCTTTCGCCATTGCTGGTGGAAATGTAAAATGGTCTAGCACCTTGGAAAACAATTTGGAAATTTTTTTAAGGTTAAATATATATATATATATATATCATAGGACTGATCATTCCTACTCCTAGATATTTACCCAAGAGAAATGAAAGCAAGTATTCATACAAAGACTGGTACACAAATGTGCATAGCATCCTTTTTGTAACTACCAAAAAAGTAGAGACAACCCAAATGTCCATCAACAGGTGAATAACAAATGCTGATTGTCCATACAACAAAACACTACTCAGTAATACAAAAAAAAAAAAAAAAAGATCAACTTGGATAAATCTAAAGGAAGCCAAAGAGTACCTAATGTATAATCACATTCACATGGAATTCTAGAAAATTCTGTCTACGGTTTTGAGAGGCTAGAGGGAAGGGTTACAAAGAGGCACTAGGAAACTACTGGGATTATGATTATGTTTATCTTGATTTCATGGGTATATACATTCATCAAAACTTATCAAATAGAACACTTTAAATATGTGCAGTTTATCATGTGCCAATTACACCTGTAATAAAAACTCTCATAAATTAGATACCAGAATACATAAAGTTTAGGTAAGAAAGATGGAAAGGATATTCTAAGCTATGTAGCTACAGTATTATTTATTGGTATAAATCAAAAAGGAACTTAGTTAACAATAAACTGACCTGTAACTTTTTATAATTTCTGAGCAAAATCCTGATGTTACTGGAAAGAAAATAAAAAGATGAATGCAAAAATAATGTATATTATAACAATTATTCTAACTCCTATTCCTTTTTTTTTTTTTTAAGTTTTGGAGACAGAGTCTCGCTCTGTAGCCCAGGCTAAAGAGCAAGGGTGCCATTATACCTCACTGCAACTTCAAAACTCCCGAGCTCAAGTGATCCTGCTAACTCAGCCTCCCGAGTAGCTAGGACTACAGGTGTGTGCCACCATACCCAGCTAATTCTTAAATTTTTTGTAGAGACAGGGTCTCACTATGTTGTTCAGGCCGGTCTCAAACTCCAGGTCTCAAGTGATCCTCCTGCCTTGGCTTCCAAAGTGCTAGGATTATAGGCATTAGTCACTGAGCCCGGACTCTTCACTCCTATTCCTAATATTGTTCTGGGGAAAGCTCAGTCTTAGGACACTGGAAATACATCTCTAGTTATACAGCTTCTCACAACTCTTTTATTATTATTTCAAACTATTACAGGGTACAAATATTTTTGGTTATATGCATCCCTTTTATAATGCTTCAGTCACGGTTATAAGAGTGTCCATCACCCAGATATTGTTCATTATACCGGTTAGGTAGGTTTTTGCCCAATTCCCTTCTACCCCCTCCCACCTGGTTGATTTCCATTGAGTTTTACTTCCCTCTTATGAACATGTGTGCTTGTCAGTTCCAAATGAATAGCGAGCACATGTGGTGTTTGTTTTTCCATTCTTTAGATACTTCACTTAGGATAGTGGTCTCCAGTTCCATCCAAATTATTGCAAAAGGCATTAAGTCATCCTTCTTTATGGCTTAGTAGTATTCCATGGTATACATATATGACATTTTGTCAATCCATTAATGAATTAATGGGCATTTGAGTTGATTCCGCATCTTTGCAATTGTGAAGTGTGCTGCAATAAGCCTTTGAGTAAAAGTGTTTTTTTTGATAAAATAACTTATTTTCCTTTGTGTAGTGGGATTGCTGGATCAAAATCTACTTTTAGTTCTTTGAGGAATCTCCACAGAGTTTTCCATAGAAGTTGTACTTATTTGCAGTCCCACCAACATCTCTTATAGTACCATTCTAGTTTTACAAGAGCAAGGTATCTAGTGTCAGGAAGGAAAATTTCTGGTCTTGACAGCTACAGCTATCAGACATTTATAAGTCAGGAACTATACGTTCTTAAAATATAAAGGCTAAAAAGGAATCTTAGTCTTTATTTTAAAATATAAAGCAACAAGCATTTATATGCTATACTAAGCCCTTGATGAGGGTGAGGGTGTGTATGTGTATGTGTGTATGTGTGTGTGTGTGTGTGTGTGTGTGTGTGTGTGTCTTTGGGTGTATGTACATGTACCTAGAGAGGGAGAGGAGTGAAGAAGAAATGAGGGGGACTAGTAAGCTTATTGATAATTCTGTCCAGCAACTCCGCTGGATTCTTTTGAATGCTGAAGAAAAACAACAACAATCACATGAATAAATGAATATTTGTAAATGCACACCCTAACAAGCTGATTCTATTTCAAAAGAAATTCTTATACATCCAACACAACATTACCCATAGTATAACATTCAGGTTATTAAGTATGAAATGTCTGATTTCCTTAAGCACTAAGTTTGACAAGTGTTATCGCTGACATTTCACTTTGACACTTCTTGTTTTGTTTATTGTGAAGGTACATCCTCAGTCTTCAAACACACATTTTGGTTTGTGATTATCTTTCAAAAAAATTTTTAGAGCCATGAATAAGTCAAAAATTCATGTTATTTTTGAATAGGAATTCCATCGTGGAACCAATGCACTACAGATAGCTCAAGATATCAACAAAGTGTGTGGGAAGGATGTGGCTAATGAACACATAGTATGTCCATGGTTTGAGAAGTTCCATTCTGGTAATTTTATTCTTGAAAATGAGCCACGTGGGCAACTTGAAACCAAGGTGCACAATAATGAGCTGAAAGCTCTAGTGGAAGTGAATCTACCTCAACCTACACGTGAATTAGCAGCAAGGTTTGATGTTACTATTCTAACAATACTGGACCATTTGAAACAAATGGGCAAGGTAAAGAAGTTGGATAGATGGGGTCCACAGGAATTAAACTAGCATCAGAAGAGAAATCATTTCAAAGCTTGCCCTTCTTTGCTGTCAAAACATAAAGTCAAACCATTTCTACATCAAGCTGTTATGTATGATGAAAAATGGATTCTTTTTGACAATCACAAGCATTTGGCACAATGGTTGGATACAGATGAAGTGCTAAACACAGTCCAAAAACCAAACATTCATCAAAAAAAACCTAATGATGTCTATTTGGTGGTCCAGCGCTAGTATTAATCCACTACAGCTTCATGAAACCTGGTCAATCCATTACAGTGGATGTCTACTGCAACCAATTAGATGAAATGATGAGGATGTTTGAGATTAAGCAGCCACAATTGGTCAACAGAGACAGGCCAATCTTCTTGTAAGACAACGCTGGACCACATGTCATACAAATAAGGCTGCTCAGATTACAGAAGCTGGACTTGTACACTCTCTGTCATCCACTGTATTCACCAGACCTTGCACCAACTGACTACCACTTCTTCCAGGCTTTGGATCACTTCTTGCAAGGAAAAATATCCAATTCTCAACAAGCTGTGGAAAACGCCTTTGATGATTTCATTGCCACTTGCTCTTCAGGCTTCTTCACTGCTGGCATAAACAAGCTACCGTTAAGATGGCAAAACTGTGTCAATAGTTTAGGCTCATATTTTAATTGTTCTGCTTCTTATTTGAGATATAATAAACTACACCTTTGATTCAAAATCGGACATTTCATATTTAATGACCTAAATGGTAAAATATTGCAGACAAATGCAAAAATCCCACAGAATTAATAATATAATACAGTCGTATAATGGTATACTAACTAGCAATGAAAATGAATAAAGCAGAGCTACACATGCCTTATGGATGAAATCTCACAAACACAGTGAGGACTTTGCTAACACAAGACACAGTACTGGCCGGGCG
>NW_012133858.1:1609703-1614332 GCF_000956105.1 Propithecus coquereli
TGGCGTCAGCCTAGCTCACAGCAACCTCAAACTCCTGGGCTCAAGTGATCCTACTGCCTCAGCCTCCCGAGTAGCTGAGACTACAGGCTTGCGCCACCATGCCTGGCTAATTTTTTCTATATGTATTTTTAGTTGTCCAGCTAATTTCTTTCTATTTTTTTAGTAGAGACGGGGTCTCACTCTTGCTCAGGCTGGTCTTAAACTCCTGAGCTCAAATGATCCACCCGTCTCAGCCTCCCAGAGTGCTAGGATTACAGGTGTGAATCACCGCGCCCGGCCCATATTTTGACTTTTTATTTATGCATTTTTTATATACCTACAATCCTCCTTCAATACACCAGGGCATGCATGTGTAAAATCTTTTATCACAATGGGAGATAATCTGCTTTGATGAATAGTGATGATATTAAAAAAGGATTCTTAATTATAATCAGTTGGTCAGAGTTAAACTGTTTATTTTCAAAACATGGACATTTGTGACTTTAAAGAAGCTTTAATTACTAACTTGTAAATAGAATTGTCATTGATATATTCACTATCAATTATTTTAAAAGTTAACTAAATAAAGAAGCTGCTCAGCACAAAATGATAATGAAAATCTTATTCATCTGTTTACCATCATATGACCTTGAATCACTAAGGTTATTAGAGGACAAAACTGAAATCTTAACATAACATTATGTTCCATGCCTAATTTCTCTTGCCAAACATCCAATTACTATCATCATTTTTCTATTCTTTTTCTTATTATTTTTCAAATCTTAAGACCAGGTTCTCCCTAGGCTGGCTAACAGAAAGGATTTACCACATATTACAAAATACTACAAATGCAAAAGGTTCCTAAACTTGAAATACTGAAGAATATTATGACAAGGTTCTCTCAATATAGGTTAAAAAGTACTTATTTCTGTTAGTGACTTCTAATGATAAACCAAATAAAATAAGACATTAGGGGCCGGGCGTGGTGGCTCATGCCTGTAATCCTAGCACTCTGGGAGGCCAAGGCGGGAGGATCGCTCAAGGTCAGGAGCTCAAGACCAGCCTGAGCAAGACCCTGTATCTACTAAAAATAGAAAGAAATTATTTGGACAACTAAAAATATATATAGAAAAACTTAGCCGGGCATGGTGGTACATGCCTGTAGTCCCAGCTACTCGAGAGGCTAAGGCAGAAGGATTGCTTAAGCCCAGGAGTTTGAGGTTGCTGTGAGCTAGGCTGACGCCACGGCACTCTGGTCCAGGAACAGAGCGAGACTCTGTCTCAAAAAAAAGACACTAGGGTGCAACTTAAAAAATGTCTACTATCCCAAGACTTGATCATGAATGATTATAAAGAACTATAAACTCTGAAAAAGCGGAAACTAGACAGGCGATCATCTAATCTAGGGGTCAGTAAACTTTTTCTGTTAAAGGCCACAGAGTAAATATTTTAGTCTTGTGGGATGTGGAGCCTTTGTCAGTACTCTGCAGCATAAAAGGAACCGTAAGTAAAAGTTTACTTAGAAAAATAAGGGGCAGACTGTATTTGGCCCCTGGGCCCTAGTTGAGTGATTCTTGATCTAATTGAAACATTTCTACACATGAAAAAAACTGAGGCCCAGAAGGAACATCTTTTCAAAGATCATACCTAGTTAGGAATAGAGGTGGTAAGGAATTTAAATCTCATCAGTGGTAAACAAATTTTAAAAGATGGCATCAAAGAATCTGATTATTGGATTTTGTTGGAGGGCAAACAATTTGAGCTTCTAATTTCAGTAGCTGTGAAAAATCTTGATGCTACAGGGCATGAAGAGTATATATGGAAGAAAAAATAGTATTTGAGACAAGACATTCAGTTAGAACCAGGAGGAGCTCTCCACCAAGTGATGCATATTAGATATATCATGTAAGAGAAAGCTTGAGGCCAGAAAAATATTAATAGCTTTGGTAGTAACTAACGTAAGGCGCTAGGTGGCTGTGACAGTGTATAACAGGCAAAGCAGACAGAAGGAGAAGAGTGTGCTAAAGATGGGGACACAATATAGGGAAAAAGGAAAATTTAACAAGAAGGCTAAGACAGAAGTCAGGGAGTTGGGAGAAGTCCCACAGACAATGACACCACGGGGCCAAGGAAGCTGAATATTTAAAGGACAGAGAGGTAGATACCTTATGACACAATGAGCCCAGGTTAAAAATAAAGGCCAAAAGTGTTCACTGCATTTGGCCATAAAGATTTCCTTTCTGATCTTGATGAGATCAGTCATGAAGAGAGCAAGCCAACCACAACAGCCTGAAATGGGTTATGTGGAGTTACATTCTCCTTTCAAAAAGTCTATCAGTGACAGAAAGAAGAGAACAAAGAGAATAAATATTTATTGAGCATGCAGTATGTAAAAGCACTGTTAGGTACACAAATTTTCGTTATTCAATTAAATTTCATAGGTCGGTTTTCAAGTATAAAATGAGATAATATCCTAAGGCTGATTGAGGTCTCAAAGTTAAAACATATGTGTAGTTGACTCCCTAAAATGGTCTATCCAATATTACGGGCAGAAAACAAGGGAGAGTTTTTAAAAAACAACTTCAAAAAAATCAGTTTCTTAAACTATATTAATTATACCATAAAAAAGAAAGTTGAAGACTTTTAAGTTGTATAGGGTATATTAAGGTTTTATAAGATTTTGAGGCTGTAAATAACAGTAAAAAAAAGTTAAATATACTTTTTGATAACTTAAAAAATATGATTTAAATAAAATCTATCCATATCATGGCAATTCAATTTAAGAAAAAGAATATCTTGAACTGCTAATAACAGAGGTCTGAGGCAACAGAAGAATAATATGAAGAAATATAGTCAACTAACTGGCTAAACACAATAACAAAGCTAAAACTTACTTTAGAATGCTTCATAAATATACTTTATGAAAGTTTTTTCCAAAGATCTAGCAATTTTGATAAATCACTCATCAGACTTTGTATCTAGATTCTCATTATAAATCCCTCACTTGCTTGTGCTTACGTATGTTAGTAATACAAAACACAAAATCACCAACAAACATACAAGTTTAATATGATTATCAGTGATTTTTTTCCACATGTGTAGAATTTCAATGGGAATGTTAAATGGTGGGCAAGTACTATAAACGTGCATATTAAAAGTAATTTTAATTGCAAGTATTTTTAACCACAAGGCCTAAGTTGCAGAAATTATTATTGTTAATGAATTGCTTTGAGTATAAATACTGTACATTTATCCAACAGGGAGCCATAACTACTTACAGGTGCTCAAATGTAGACTAAAAGACTTAAGTAGCATAATTTTGTATAACTTTCCATTGGTAGCTCAGGAAATCTGTAAAGCCATGCAAGGACTTGATTAAATAAGAAAAAAAAAAGCTATTATGGACTTCTGCTTCTAGCCATTATGGAGTAACTGACACTGGAATTGCCCTCCAAGTGTGAAAAACTATAAAACTGACTGACAAACAAAATCCAACAGTTTGGAAGAAGTAGGAAATTATAAGAAGAGGGAAAAAAGAGTCAGTCAACACATAGTTCCAGAAATAACAGAGATAATAGAATTAGCAATTTAAGGACTTTTAAAAAGCTATTATATAATAATAGAGAAATAGAAAATATATAAAAAAGAACCACATAGAAATTATTATATAGTTGAAAAATATAGTATGTGAAACTAAAATTTCACCAGAAGGGATTAACAGCAGATTAGACATAGAAAAGAGAAATAATCAGTGAATTAAAAAATAGCAATAAAAATTATAAAAGCTGAAGCATGGAGGCAAAAAAAAAAAGGCTAGAAAAATACATACACATGTGATTGGAGTCTGAGAAAGGGGTGGCAGGTAGGGGATGGGGAGTGGGGCAGATGCAGAAAAACTATTAAAAGAAATACTAGCCAAAATTTCCCTAAATTTGATGAAAACCATGCATGATCGCACAAATTCAAGAAGTTCAACGAACCCTAACCGGTACAAATACAAAGCACACCATACCAAGTCATAATAAACTGATGAAAGGAAAATCTTCAAGAATGCTAGAAACAAAAAAACAAGAGAGAGAGTGAGACAGAGAGAGAGAGAGGGAGACAGAGAGAGAAAGACTCATTATATGCAGGGTGTTAACAATAAGACTAACAGCTGACTTCTCATCAGAAATAATGCAAATCAGAAGAAAACAAAGACCTCTCTAGGGAATGGGGGGGGGGGGAAAGCCCTGAAAACTAAGACATTTTTAGGTAAACAAAAGTTAGGAAAGTTTATCACCAAGAGATCTTCACCAAAATAAAGTACTTCAGGATGAAAAATAAGGCTTTCAAATGAGCATTCCCCATCTACACAAAGGAATAAAGAGTACCAAAAATGGTAAATGTGTGGCTAAATGTATGACATTTCCCTCTCTTTTAGAAATTTCTTTAGAACAAATTACCTGTTTAAAGCAAAAGAATAACAAATAATGTAAAGATTGTAACGTGCAAGTAAAATGAATGACAACTATAGCACAAAGGATAGGAAGGGGAATGGAAACAATGCCATAAGGTTCTTACTTTATATGTGAAGTGATATATTACTACTTAAAGATAAACTGTGATAAAGATGCATATTTTCAATCCTAGAACAACCTCCCAAAAAAT
>NW_012133858.1:1614382-1614962 GCF_000956105.1 Propithecus coquereli
TGTAGTCCCAGCTACTCGGGAGGCTGAGGCAGTAGGATTGCTTGAGCCCAGGAGTTTGAGGTTGCTGTGAGCTAGGATGATGCCACAGCACTCTACCCCAGGCAACACAGTGAGACTCTGTCTCAAAAAAAAACAAAAAAAAAAGACACAGTACTCGCTATGAGATGGTAAGAATGCCAAAAGGAATGAGAATTATATGAAGCCCATTAGAAAATGTATCCTTTTACTGTATGGATAGAGATCACATGGACTTACCAGACATTTAGCTAACTTTCCCATTGGGGCTGTACGATAGAATTCAAGAGTTATACTGTATAATGAAAAAGTCAGGATGCACCTTTAAGTGGATGTTACAATTCCTGTGTTTTTTACTTATAACCTAAGAATATTCCCAATGGAAGTACATCTGTGAAATACACAATAAAACAGTTGAGAAACATGCATATACACAAGGTTTGCTTAACATATACACTTTTAATAATTTATCTAATGGGAAAGCAAGAAGGTACACTGTGTGTATTCACTCTCACATTCTATATTCACTGTCTTACAACCACTTAGAGCTAAACACTTTACCCAA
>NW_012133858.1:1627687-1631392 GCF_000956105.1 Propithecus coquereli
AAAAAAAAAAAAAAAAAAAGTAATTTTAAGACTCGATTTAAAATTATTGAGAATATCATGTGTTGATGAGAATGCAGAGCATGGGAATTCTCAGATGTGGTTGGTGGAAATGTAAAACAGCAAAACTGCTTTGGAAAATAGTAGTTTCTTATAAAGTTAAACATACACTTACTACATGATCAGCAATTCCAGTCCTAGTTTTTTATTCAAGAGAAATAAAAACATACATTTGCAAAAACATTTGCAAACAAGCATTCGTGGTAGCGGTACTCATAATGGCCAAAAACCAAAACCAAGTTAAATATCTAGCCACAGGTGAATGGATAAACAAATTGTGGTATACTTATATAATACTACTCAGCATAAAAAGGAATAAACTGATGATACAAGCAACAACATAGATGAATCTCAAAAACCAGACGTTGAGTAAAAAAAACCAGATACAAAAGAGACATACTATATGATTTCATTTATATGAAATTCTAGAATAGGAAAAACCAATCTGTAGTAACAGAAAATATGTCAATGGTAACCTGAGACAGAAGATGGGGAGATTGACTGCAAAGGGGAATAAACAGGGTGATTAAATGTCCTGGTTTGCCTGGGACCTACGGAAATTGGGATGTTTGGTCACCCTAGGCTATAAAAAGGAACATTTCAGGGTGATACAAATGTTCTAAAGCATGATCAGGGCGGTGGTTATATGGGTATATATGTTTTTGGAAATTTTATTAAACTGTACACTTAAAATGGCTACATTTTATTGTATGTAAATTACATCTCTTTTAACTTGATTTAAAGAGTAAAAAAAAAAGACCACTAGGTAATTTGTGTTGCTTTTACTATACTAAATACAACCAGATGATTAGTCTTCTTAAATTGCTATTTTAAGGATAGCATTAAAAGTATCAGAGTCTGTCAAACCCTAAAATCAGAACTATTTTATATATAATATGCATATTCTTTAAGAAAGCAAAGGTAAGCCATAATCAAGAGGCATTTTAAAAAACATTTTCAGCCTCTGAAGTCATTCACTTTACAAAATATTTAGTCCCTATCCTGAAGGAACTCTAGGGCAGAGTGACTTACACATAAATCAGCAACAAAATCAGCCAAGGATCGGGAAAGCAAAATAAGGATAATGTGTGAGGTGAAAGTGCTACACTGCATGGGGGTGAGGAAGGGATTCTGGAAGGAGAATCAAGAGCTGGTTTTACTTAAGGAATGTAGGAGGCAAAGGAATAAGAAGCACATTTTATGCACATTAGGTTTAAAGGTGGAAAAAAGCATGCTAAAAGAGAGTAAGGATTGCATAACAGAAGGGTGAGACCATTAAAGGCTGAAAGGTAAATAGGTCACAAGATTAGGAAGAGCAAAAATTCTGAATGCATGACCATCTATAATCAATACCACAAACACAAGACATTTTAACAAATTAACTATACTATTTCAACTTCTGGGTATATCTTTAGATTTTACATTAAGTTTTATTGGGTTCAGAGTACACTTCTATCTGATTTACGCCAGATGAATTATGTCTTTGGAAGTTTCAAAATTGGACAATGAACTTTTTCATTTTATAGATTAAAACAAAGACGTTTGACAAATCCTCATCAATTCAGACACAAAACAAGCATTAGGGTTTCCTTGAATTTTGAGAGATGGGGAAAAAATTTTTTTCAAAACTTTTAGACCAAAGACATACATTTTTAGAAATTAATACTTATTTCTGTTTTTCCTAAAAACTGAGTCCCTCCATGATGTAAAGGAAATTAAGCTGCATATAAATGTCTTGTGTACTTTTCTCTTAAGTATGATCTCTCATACAATAGAAGAGTGGGGAAATTTTAAACATTATCATGCCAATGGGAAAAGAATATATTCTCAGTTATCTATTATTAGAGTTCATAACTTTATCATTTGCTGCAAAAAGCACCTTTTCTTTGGTCTACCATTCTAGAACATCATGAGGGTGGGTGATGGAAAGATCCATAAAATCAGAGATCAGCCTGTCACATCCCTTTGTAGATGCGGTCCATCCCCTTTTGATTAAATGAACTAATTCATTTGTACTTCGTCCCATCCACGTTTCTTCTAACATTTTTTTATTCATCTACAAATTTATCCAGATACTGTGAAATATCACACGAGGAATTATGAGCTGATAATTATCATCTTCAAAGAATAAAACAAAGCCAAAGAAGCATCTGACAAAAGCTCTGAAATACAAGTGTATTTCCTCCATAGCCTTGCTTTTTTTTCCCATAGCTTAACACCAGAGGTCGCTAAACTTCAATAAAGCTGCATGTGCAGCCTTTAAAGCAAGTATGAAGTAAAAGAAATCCTACTAGAAATACGTTACTTTTCTGCTTAAAATCCTGCACCGGCTTCCGACCGCCTACAAACTAATGTGATCTGGCCACTATCCACAACTCTAGCCTTCTCTTTCCTGGGAAACTCATGTTCTATCAACCCCATCATTCAAAATCTTATGTTCAAACAATAAAGAAACACATAATAGACCCGGTTTTACTAAGTATTTACCCTTTCCTATCCCCTTTCTAAATGGTGAATACCTTTCCATGTTTCAAGATTCAACTCTGGCCAGGCACGGTTGCTCATGCCTATAATGCCAGTACTTTGGGGGGCCAAGGCAGGAAGATTGCTTGAGGACAGGAGTTTGAGACCACCTGAGCAAAATGATGAGATCCTTGTATCTACAATTTTTAAAAAAAAAAAAAAAATTGGCAGAGCACCTGTAGTCCCAGCTACTCAGGAGGCTGAGGCGGGAGGATTACCTGAACCCAAGAGTTTGATGCTGCAGTGAGCTATGATCACACCACTGCACTCCAGCCTAGGTGACAGAGTGAGACTCTGTCTCAGAAATAAATAAATAGCCCAATGTCACTTCAGTTTGATGCACATGGCACAAAATGGTTTGATTTAATTTCGGATGAGATTGTTCTTGAAGTGAGATGTTAGTAAGACAAAGTCTAGCCTTAGACTGTACGCAAAAGAAATCAAGATCAAGATCTGGAAGCAAGAAGAAAATGCTGACATTACCTCACGGTGTGGAAGAGGTTTACGGTCTCTGATGCAGATTTTGAGGACCACTGTCTGTTCAGGAAGACTGCAATAAGCACTTATAACAATACATTGTAAATGCTAATCTTCCATGGACTGGAGCTGGCATGGTGGAAGTCACATCACTACTTAAAAAGCCTGCCTGTACTACAGAAACTTCATTTTCTCTATTAATGGCAGAAGCAGCTTCATAGAACCATGGAATCTTAACAGCAGATTTGAATTAGATGTAAATTTCAAATTTTTTTTTTAAAAGCCACATTAAATTAACCATTTATAAATATTAAAGCAGAAAAATGGGGAAAAGTGAATTACAGTGATATCAGAGCAAATAGAATACTTAAAACAATAAGTAGTGTATTATATTTTACATAGGGTAGAAGATATGTTTTTAAGGTTTACTAAAGCTTTGTTGGTTAACTGTGTTCACTCAATAAAAAAATCAGTACATGTAAGCAGCCATTTATAAACTGTTGCACATGGATACTTAGAGATAGACTTAGAGACAGAATTAGAATTCTCTTAGAATACTTAGAGACAGATTTATTGGAAAATTGTTTTTGGCAGTATTACCACAATCGAGGCTCTGTTTATTTCACATAAGACTTGCAAAGAAAAATA
>NW_012133858.1:1649592-1651351 GCF_000956105.1 Propithecus coquereli
AGGCTGATCTTGAACTCCTGGTCTCAAGCGATCCTTCTGCCTTGGCCTCCCAAAGTGCTAGGATTACAGGCATGAGCTACTGTGTTTGGCCTAAAATGTACTTTTCAACAAGTTTGCTGTGTTTCCTTATATATATTTTCTACTACCCAACTGTTAAGAATCATCACTTTCAAAAAATTTTAACCTTTTCTTGCGAAAAGGAACCAGGGATTCCTTAGTAAAACATAGGTCCTGAAATCAGGGTCTAGTATGTGAATGTTGCCAACCTGACACATTTCTGCCCTATCCTACCTCTCACCTGCCCCTTTACATATTTTATAGATTACTCTAAGGAAAAAGTGTATCAAACTGAGGCCTTAGAATTAATTAAATACACAAAAGAACTCAAAATGCAACTCTGCAGAAGAATCTGCAGTTGACAAATGAAAGGTATTATACCTCAGAAAGAGTTGTAGATGGTCTTTTGACTCAGATCTGAAAATTTAACTATCAGTAAATCAGTTTTGAGGTGACAATGTCATAAAACCTCATTTTGTGTGGAAAAAGAGTTTTTTTGCATAAATAAAACTTATACTGGCAACTTAGTAAATAACTTTACACTGTATATTTTGGGGAAAGGAATGATTTCAAATAGATGCCATTATCTCTAAGTCAAAAGTTAAACTGAGCCACATTGCCAGGAAATTACATTTCCATTCCTGGGCACGTATACCTTTTAAGTATATAGAGACCTAACCAAGTGTAAGTTACCGTAGGCCCAATAAAATTTCATAGTAGTAAGTTAAAACTGATTTTTTTTTTGGTCTATGGAAAACATATTAAGGTAAAAATGCAGCTGAGCAGTCATTACATTAAAATAATTCTTTTAATACCTCCTTTACCCATTCCCTTTTTTAAAAATGTTAGTATTATATTGTGTGTGTAATACCAATTTCTGTAGGCAGTTATTAATTGTAACCATAGTTCTTTGTATTAATACAAGGATATTTAACCTAGGGTTCTTAGATGAGCTATGGAAAGACCAAGAATCATCTAAAATGGTATGCAAAATCTTGGCATTTATGCATTTTTCTCTGGGAAAATGCATATCGCTATTAATAGATTTTTCAAAGCGGTTCATGATTCAAAAACTATTAAGAGCTGCTGCTCTAGTCAGTAATAAACATGGAAAAATTTAAATAATACAAGAACAAATTAAGCAGCAACCAACACAATCAACAAGTATTTTGTTTATATATTATAAACAATGTATATTATAAGTAAAAATCTGTACCACACTATGTAATGGGGTGTACCTTTATGTTCTGTGGAGTGGAAAAATGAGATAAGTTTAATAAGTGGTCCCTGCAGTCTGTTAGCAACATAAGAGATCTACAACATAATAGCAGAAGAAATGTCACCAGATAATATATGATTAAACTTCAAGTGCATGTTTGCAAAGATACATCATATGGATCCATCAAAAACTTACAAAAAAAGTATTTTATACTTATTAAACTGCTTTACTGTCTTAGATCTGCCTTAAAGATTGTTTAACAGTGAAAGTGGTAAGCTAGGAAAAGTGGTAAGCTAGGAAATGCAAAAGTACATACACATAGGTACTGAACAAACTATAGTACAGAGATAACTGAAAATCTAAAATGTTTGCTAAACAAAGACAGTGAAAATGAAGTTAACTCTACAGATGATCCTTGATTTATGATGGGGTTATGTCAAGTAAACCTATAGTAAGCTGAAAATATTATAAGTCAAAAATGCA
>NW_012133858.1:1651401-1654895 GCF_000956105.1 Propithecus coquereli
GAAAATTAAGGAAGAAAAAAGCAGAGGAAGGAAGGAGAGGAGAGAAAAGAATTCAGACTAGGGAGGATGAACTAGCACAGAAGGGTCTCCTTATGTGGCCGTGGTCTATTTCATTCACTCTTGCTTGCCATCTGTCACTTAACTCAAGTTGGTTTGCTCCCCTCCCTTTTTGGGGGACATGGGGGTGGTCGGTACAAATATGAGAAGTCCTCTAGAGCCCTTTGAAAACTATGGTCAAGAGTTTACTGCCTTCCCTAAATGGTGGAAACAGCAAAGCTGCCTTATCAGTAGTTCCACAGATAGATGTTCCCACTAATCTTTTTTTTCAAATAATAGTTTTACTGAGATATACTTCATATATCATGAAATCCACCCCTCTCTAAAGTATACAATTCAGTGGTTTTTAGTATATTCACAGAGGTGTGCAACCATCACTGCTATCTAATTTTAGAATATGTTTATCACCTCAAAATGAAACCCTGTATCCATGAGTAGTCACTCCCATTCCCATGTCTCTCAGCTCCTGACAACCACTAATCTAATTTTTGGCTCCACAGATTTGTCTATTTTGGACATTTCATACAAATAGAATCACATCATATATGGTCTTTTGTGTGTGGTATTTTCTTATTCATCCATCAGTTGATGGATATTTTAATTGTTCCCCCTTTTGGGCTATAAATGATTGTACTATCAACTTTTCAATTCTCTAGGTATACACTTACAAACTGAATTGCTGGGTCACATGGTAACTCAATGTTTAATACTTTGAGGAACTGCCAAACTGTTTTTCAAAGTGGATGCATCATTTTATAATTCCACCAGCAATGTAAAAGCGTTCTAATTTCTCCACATCCTCACATTACCTATTTTACTTTAGCCATTGTAGAGAGTGTGATATAGTATTTATTGTGGTATTGATTTGCATTTTCTTGATGACTAATGATATTGAGCATCTTTTGTATGCTTACTGGCCATTTGTATTAATGTATCTTCGTTGGAGAAATGTCTATGAAGATCCTGTGTTCATTTTTCAATTGGGCTATCTTTTTATTGTTGAGTTGTAAGAATTCCTTATATGTTTTAGATGTAAGTCCCTAACCAGGCACATGATTTGTAAAAACTTGCTCCCATTCTGTCCTTTAACTTTCTTGATGGTGTCCCTTGACGCACAAAAGTTTTTAATATTGATGAAGTCCAATTTATCTATTTTTTTCTTTTGTCATTTGTACTCTTTCTGTCACATCTAAGAAACTATTGCCTAACTGGAGGTCATAAAGATTTACATGTATTTTCTTCTATAAGTACAGTTTTTGCTCCTACATTTAGGCCTTTGATCAATTTTGAGTTTATTTTTTAATTAATTGACAAATTATAACCATATATAGCCAGGCAGTACACAGTGATGTTGTATATATACAGTGTGAGATAACAGAATCAAACTAACATATCTACCACTTTAAATACCCACCATTTATTCCTCCTGTCTGACTGCAACTTTGCACCCTTTGACCAACATCTCCCATTTCCCCCATCCCCTAAGCCTCTGGTAACCACCATTCTACTCTTCGCTGCTATGAGTCTGATTGTTTTAGAATCGACATGTAAGTGAGAACATGCACTTTTTGTCTTTCTATGCCTGACTTATTTCACTTAGCATAGTATCTTCCAGGTTGATCCACATTGTCTCAAATGACAAAATTTCCTTCTTTTTTAAGGCTTGTGTATATATACCACATTTTCTTCCACTCATCCACCAATGGATACTGAGGTTGATTCCATATCTTGGCTATTGTGTGAGTAACACTGTGATAAACATGGGAGTATAGATTATCTCTTTGACGTACTGATTTCAAGTCCTTAGGATATAACCCCAGACGTGGGATTGCTAGAACATATTGTAATTCTATTTTTAGTTTCTTGGAAACTAGTTTTGCATAATGGCTGTACTAATTTACATTCTCACCAACAGTGTACAAGAGTTCCCTTTTTTCCATGAGTTAATTTTTGTATATGGTGTAAAGTGGGGGTCCAACTTCATTCTTTTGCATATGAGGCACCGTTTATTGAAAAGACTATTCTTTCCCAATTGAACTGTCTTGGAATCTTTGTTAAAGATCAGTTGACCATATATGTAAAGGTTTATTTCTGAATTCTCCATTCTGTTCTATTGATCTATATTGCTACAGTCATGCCTGTAGGACATTGTCTTGATTACTGCAGCTGTGTAATAAGTTTTACAAGACTTTTTCAAGACTGTTCTGGCCTTCATTCTTTTCTTCTTGAATAAACTTTTATACTTGGAAACAAGTCACCTCCCTCCCTCAAAAAAAGTGACTATTGTTTTAATTGTGCAAACCACTGAACATAAGGTGAAAAATTCATTATTGGCCAATACATATTCACAGAAGTCAAAAGACCTTTCTTTCTAAATAAATCTCAGCCAAAATGGTATGCTCAAGGCAGGACTAAAAGAAAGAGGGGTATCTGAATCTCTTGGGCTAAAAAAATCCCCAAACACTATTATTTCCCAAACTTTAAAAATACCATACTCCCTTTTTAGACAGGTAAAAATCTGCACACGCATCCCAATTCTTGCTTTCTTTGAGAATCACTAACACTAGTTCTTTGTAGCACTACAAACCAGGATTTCCTTCACATTTTCCTTCTATCCTATATACCAACAAAACAATAAAAATTTTGCTTATAATATGAAATAGCATTCAATGTACTTTTAAAAATTAAAACTGTTCTCTACTTTTTTTGAGACAAGGTCTCACTCTGTTGCCTGGGCTGGAGTGCAGTGGCATCATCATAGCACCTGAACCTTAAACTCCTGGGTTCAAGCGATCCTCTTGCCTGAGCCTCCCGAGTAGCTGGGACTACCGGCATGCACTACCATGCCTGGCTAATTTAAAAATATTTTTTTTTTGGTAGAGATGGGGTCTCACTATGTTGCTAAGGCTGATCTTGAACTCCTGGTCTCAAGCGATCCTTCTGCCTTGGCCTCCCAAAGTGCTAGGATTACAGGCATGAGCTACTGTGTTTGGCCTAAAATGTACTTTTCAACAAGTTTGCTGTGTTTCCTTATATATATTTTCTACTACCCAACTGTTAAGAATCATCACTTTCAAAAAATTTTAACCTTTTCTTGCGAAAAGGAACCAGGGATTCCTTAGTAAAACATAGGTCCTGAAATCAGGGTCTAGTATGTGAATGTTGCCAACCTGACACATTTCTGCCCTATCCTACCTCTCACCTGCCCCTTTACATATTTTATAGATTACTCTAAGGAAAAAGTGTATCAAACTGAGGCCTTAGAATTAATTAAATACACAAAAGAACTCAAAATGCAACTCTGCAGAAGAATCTGCAGTTGACAAATGAAAGGTATTATACCTCAGAAAGAGTTGTAGATGGTCTTTTGACTCAGATCTGAAAATTTAACTATCAGTAAATCAGTTTTGAGGTGACAATGTCATAAAACCTCATTT
>NW_012133858.1:1655126-1657392 GCF_000956105.1 Propithecus coquereli
ATTATACAATACCAGGAACTTCTAATTAAATTAACTCAACTTAGGGAATTAAATATTACACACTTCATAGTTTAAGACTGTTCACTCAAATAGGGTAGAGTACTATTCTACCTAGATATGTGTTTTTTAAAAAAATCACATGGAATGGTTTTTCTTAATACAAAAAAGTGGAGGGAGATTTGTTTAAACAAGTATTTCTAAAAGAAATATGTATGTGTTACCGAAAGTTCGGCACTTAACCCTGAGGTCACATCAGAAGAACCAGGACAAGTCGTTTAAGGAAAAAGAAAGAGAAGTTTATTAATTTGCCAGCAAATGAAGAGGACAGGAGACTCTCGTCTTAAAGTACCATTGTCCTATCTATAAGCAGAAATACAGAGCTTTGTAAAGGAGTTTTCAGGTTGGGGCTATTGCTTTTTAACTATAGTTAATGGTCCTGATTTACCCCATCTCCTGCACAATCTTGTGACCTCTGCCTGAACAATTCTGTTGAGCCATCTCCTGTGGTACAAAGAACAAAGGACACTCCCCTGCCCCTCTGATTACTGGCCTTTGGCAGGGATGCAAGTTTTAAGTCCCAAAAAGAGTGTGTGGCAGGGGGGTTTAAAGAGACAACTCATAAAACATCTTACTCTTTTCCAGGCCATTACTGCTATTTCATATATAGTCCTGGAAATTATTTGTGGTAAGGAAATATTCTTTACTCCAGTTGCATTTCTCACACAGTAAGTCAACAAAGATGCCATTTACCCTTTATATTTTTGTATCATAATAGATGAAAAAAAACCTAATGTTCTTTATTATAAGATATTCTTTTGTTAATGGACTTCTTTCTGTTTAACATTTTACCTAAAATTTGACATGGGTTTGTCTCTTATTTAACATTGTAGAAATATTAATTAATAAACAATGCTCACTACACAATTTAGAATACATGTTCTCATTTATATTATCTTCTGCATTTGAAACTTAATACACCAATTAAAATATTTCTGCATATGATGTGAATGTTTACAATTTAAATTTTTGAACTTGTTTTGGATGTGATTATGTGTATGAAAATCATGCTAAGAACTGACAAAATGGAATTACTAAAATAAATGCATTGTGAGGAATGGAAAAAATAAACAAACAAATACATACATAAAAAATTCAGCTCAAGGGTTATCTCTCCTATCCAGACAGTACCTCCAACTGGAATGCTTCTGCCTTCATACTCTGCTCAGATGTCTGGGGTAATACCTGCTTTGCTCTATTGCCCTCAGTTGTTTCCCTCCTCCCCTCTATCAGGCTATGAACTCCTTGAGGGCAAGGACCCTCTATGTTCTAGCCCAGCACCTAGTAAAAATTGTTCACTAAATAAACACATGCAGTTAAGGTGGTCTGCACTGTGAAAGACTATGGCTAGGCCTATATATAATAAATTCAAGAAAAGCTTTTTAAATAAGTGAAGAAAATTATATAACACAACAACATACATAACCATTACATGCATGGCTAAATAACTGGGTATCTTCTTTTCTGCATATTCAATTTGGAATATCATTAGATTGGCTGCCTACATCCTAAACATGATAAATTTCTCTAATTAGAATACGAGAAAACATGTATTCTATTTCAAAATATCAGTTTTCTAATGACCATGGAACTAATACTGTGCCATTTTCACTTCCAGAAGACTGATATGAAAGGTTATCTCCTCTGACATTTCCCTACAATTTACAGGTTTTTCCCTTTTTTACATCTATTAGCTATAGGTAGACAAAACAATGAACTCTCAAAACATGTAGATTTTGTCCAATTTCTACCTCTCCCCTAATATACACGATTGCAATTGTGGTATAAGCAACCATTTTCTTATGGTACAATGTTTCCTTCTCAGGGCTTCCTTTCAATTTCCAAAAGGCAAGGAGCAAAAAGCTATACCATAAGCGATACAAGTTTTAAAACTCCATTAAGAACTTGAGTGAAGAGAATAACAGGAAGTTGTCACATTATTTCAACCAAACTAAACAATTTGGGTAGTTTATAAGTATTCAGACTAGGCTGGGCACAGTAGCTTATGCCTATAATTCCAGCACTTTGGGAAGCCAAGGTGGGAAGACTGCTTGAGGACAGAAGTTTGCAACCAGCCTGAGCAGCATAGCAAGATCCCATCTCTATGAAATATACAAAAATTAGCTGGGTGTGGTGGTGTGTTCCTGTAGTCCCAGTGACTGGGGATACTGGACAGGAAGAATGCTTGAACCCAGAAGTTTGAGGATGC
>NW_012133858.1:1658442-1659630 GCF_000956105.1 Propithecus coquereli
CTAAGATAATATTTTAAATCTGTTGTTAATAAAGGCATTGATAGACCCCAAATAAACCCATAAGCCAAAATTCATTGTTTCATTTTATAAATAATGAATAAACACAAGTATACCTTATGAGTATTGGGAGAAAAGAGTATATGGTGAGCAAAAACAGATATATCTTCTGCTTTTATTCGGCTTACATATATTTTAGATAGCTTATACTCGAACTTTGCTTTCAAGTACTTTAAAAATACATCCCTTTCTTACATTGTATGTATACAAAATAGCTTTTCTATGATCAAACAACAGAAGAGTAACTCAACTAGGAACCAAAAGGCTGGGTGAGCTCTTATACCTGCTCTATCTGAACTTGCTATGTGACCTTGAGTCACTTCCCCTATTTTTTAAGTTTCTCATGTGTGTGAACGCACGCGCATACGTGTGCCCACGTACATGTGATACATAGTATTAAAACAGCACCAAAATTTCTTCTGGTTCAGAAATTGATTCAACCTTCTCACCTTGATTATTTCCACCAATTGATCCACCCCACTGTCCCCTGGAAATATTGGTTGTCCTAGCAACAGCTCAGCCAACACACAGCCAGCAGACCATACGTCTGAAGAGAAAAGAAAACAGAGGCTTATTAATACTTTGTTGCTTGAGTGAAAAATATTTGTATAAATTTTCTAATTTTACTTTTATCACAGAGTAAATATCACAAGGAAAAGAATGCATAACAGAGAAAAAAGTCATAAAACTTCCCTAATGCATTTTTAAATTAAATGTTAAACTTACTAAAGAGAAAACAAGGGCAATAGAAGTACTCTAATAAGGGGTAAAGTCTATTATTATCAAACATCAGATATTCAACTCTTCAAATAACAAGACAGAGGATTACAGCACCAAAGTTATGGCATGACTATCTACTTATAATACTTAAAAACTAAGTCAAAGCAACAATCTCTGCATATTAGTAGGTGCTTACAGAGAAGCAGCAAGGATTCAATCTCCCATAGACACTGGGATTTAAGCTAATGCAAATTCTGAGGAAAATTTTTAAGATTTTAAATGGCGGACTTTTATGCTGTAAGTTGAGTAACCGAAAAATGTGCTTAGATGTATGGTAATTTTTAAATGCAAAGGAATGGCAAATATAGAGGAACATATTTTATTTCATAAACTATAAAATAATTCACTCTG
>NW_012133858.1:1659738-1662110 GCF_000956105.1 Propithecus coquereli
CTTACATAAAATTTATGTTTTATAATTTGGAGGGGGGGTAAATATTAGTAAAATCTACAGTATTTCTAGGTCTAAAACTTCCTAGATTGCTTCAACTTCAGTCCATTTGGGGAATTTGGGGGATATTTTTCATTTACATAAGAAAATGAATGATCAAACTTTGAGAAGCCGGTGTATCACGTAAACTTCTTTTCAAAGGCAATAATATATCATTTTACCTTAATGATATAATTTTCAGAATCAATTATGTAATTCAGCAAATAATCATATGATGGGATCTATATAGTCATTTAAAAATATACTGCTTAATGTGTGAAATATCCAAAATTAATTTAGTTAAAAAAAGTCTGTAAAACACTAAGAAGGCACTTTTATTTAAAGAAAAAGTATAGTATATCAAAATATTTACACAAGTATTTTTCATGTGCCAGAATGATTGTTTTAAGAATTGTTTTTTTTACTCCAGACCCACTGAAATCATGTTTTTATCATTCTATTTGTGTGTCTGTGTGTACTTTATTCTTCTTGATTGAGAATATAAAATTATAGCACAATTATTTTAAAAAGTTATTAAAAAAATACTACCTTCACCAGTATTATGCAAGCCTTCAGAGAATGCTCTTTTCTAAATAACCCCACTGGTATGACTGATTGCAGAGGTGCCAAAGGACAATGTTATATGCATGAATATATGTTTGTAAAATTTCTGGTATAGGTTTTCCCAAAATGTTTTATTTTTCATCATGTATGTGGGACCACATCAGATATTTCTTAAGGTTATTATGACTAACATACCTTAAGGGAGAATTTAAGAAAAAAAATCTTATTATCTGAGAAGCCCCTAATAGAATTTCTCTTTTTAAAAATACTGGGAAAATCCAAGCATTTTAATCACAGACCAATTTGCAACAAATATAAGCCCTAAATGAAAATGAACTATCAATAACAAGCTGTCTCTACCAAAATCTATTAAGTAGGTAGCAGAAACCAATATTACCAGAAAATGAAATTACGAGGACTGACAAAAAGTAGTACAAAAAAGCTCTAGACTTAAAAGTTTATAAGATATTGTGGCAGGCATGAGATATGGACTTATCACATATGTTCATGTAGTTTCGTGAGCAATTTTACTTGTATCATGCATGAATTAAAAGGAATGACAAAAAAAATCACAAAATTCTAAAACATAATAAAGAAATGATATAATACCAATGAGCTAAATATACACGGCAAATAGAATAGCAATATGCCCAGAGTGCTATAGTATGGTGAATTCATCCGTAAAAGCTTGGAAATAGAAGACATGCTGAATGGTTGTACAAGAGCAGGGGTCAGGAAACTATAGCCCACTCTGTTTTTGTGTGGCCCGTGAGCTAAGAATTGATTTTTTACAGATTTGCAATCAATTCGATGATAGGGAATACTAATTTTGAACTCCAATTAAGAGAAATGTTAAAATCCCCAAAAGAGAACTCCATTCTTCTGATCAGTAGTCTTGTATTAGAAAAAAATTGTACTCAATTATTATATTTTGAATTTCATCAATAAAAAATTTGTGAAAATGTGTTTTTTCTTTTGTTAATGAAGTACCATACGACATCCTTTGCCTTTTGGCCCACAAAACCTAAAATATTTTATCTAACTCTTTACAGAAAAAAGTTTGCCAATCTCTGTGTTAGACCATTAATGTAAATAATGGGGGGTGCACAAGATTTTAGGAAACAAAGAGAGCAAACTATTCAAACTTATAACTTAGTACAAAAATCAGAAAGGAAGTAGTTCTGTTAACAAGGTTAACGGTTCAGTCTGAAACTAAAAATACCATAGTGGTCTCAGCTGCAAATCATAAGAAACTGTATTGATAGGAAGACCACTGATCACACTCTGGTCTTTTCAACCACAATTGCACACTCCGACACGTAGCAATCACCTTTGATTAAAACAAGCAAAAAAAACCCCATATGATACTAATGAGCTAAATATACATTTAGCTCATTTTTATGGAATGAAGTATAAGGATTTTGAAATAACTTGATCATAGTCATGTGTTCAAATGGTGGAAGGTACTGAGGAGTTATGGCTTAGTATAACAAAAACTAAATTCAAGCTGTCCAAACACAGAATGGGCTGCATTCTGGCAATCTGCTGCTGGAAATGTTGAAGAAATCACTGGAAAACCATCTGTCAGGAATAAAACTAAAAGTCTTTTTCATTGGATGGAGGACAGAACTACATGACCTCTAAGGAGATTTTCAATTTTATAATTCTTTGAAAAATTTGAGAAATCACAAATAAAGGCCAAAAGCCAATAGGTGTTACCGCTTTGGCCAAACTGAAATCTTAGAATAAACCAATCTAAAATGGTTAGAGAT
>NW_012133858.1:1662160-1663965 GCF_000956105.1 Propithecus coquereli
AAGTCGAAGACTGTATTTGAAAGCAAAGAAGTTGACCATTATAACTTTGCTTTAGTTGAAGCAAAATTCAACTAGTCTAAAGACATCTCAAACTGATTTGGTATAAGCATTACGATAAGATTTAGGGGTTGCTTCAGTTGGTGTTCATAAACTTTTATACTAGGCATGTAAATGATAAATATGACTCAATGAGTTCCAGATATCAAGACAACATTAAGGATCATACTTTTTTCTCCAAAGCTTCAAAGTTCCATGAATAAAGGATACCAACTGAGTTGAAGATGAATCTCATATGATTTATTCACCATCATACCCCTCCCAGATATGGTAATATAGTAGTCGCCCCTTATCTGCAGAGGATACGTTCAAGATCCCCAGTGGATGCCTGAAACCACTGACACTATTGAACCCTACATATACTGTAATTTTTTTCTTACACATACGTACCTCTGATAAAGTTTAACATAAAAATTAGGCACAGTAAGAGATTAACAACAATAGCTAATAATAAAACAGAAAAATTATAACAATATACTTTAATAAAAGTTATGTGAATGTGGTCTTTCTCTCTTTCAAAATATTTTACTGTACTATAATTATCCTTTTGTGATGATGTGAAATGATAAAAAGCCTACATGATGAAGTGAGGTGAATAACATAGGCATTGTGACATAGCGTCAGGCTACTACTGACCTGACAATATGCAAGAAGAACAGTCTGCTTTGAATGATTCTGGATCATTTAGCTATGACGGTGTCAATGGCTGGATGTCAGGAGCAGACGATGCTGATGACTAACAGGTAGATAGCATATACAGTGGAAACACTGGACAAAGGGAGGATTCACATCCCAGGTGGGATAGAGCAGAAGAGTACGTACGAGATTTCAGCATGTTACTCAGAACAGCATGCAATTTAAAATCTGTGAATTCCTTATTAATGGAATTTTCCATTTAATAGTTTTGAACTGTGATTGACCATGAGTAACTGAAACTATAGAAAGCAAAACTGTGGATGGGGGGACTATTTTGTTAGTAGTAATAATAGTATAGAAGTAGTAATAATAATAATGCTTACTTCTTTGACTTAATATAAAGATTAAATGTGGTTATGAATGTAAAGTGTTTAACCCCAGTGTCTGGCACAAAGTAAGTTCTCAATGAGTGGCAGCTTTTATGATTAGCAGTAATTTCCCAATATTTTAAAATGTAGAATTCTGAGGAATCAGAAATTCACTGATCTCTTTGTCTCAATTACACCACAATCAACTATCAGTTAAAGACTAGGAAAACAATTATTCAGACAAACATTTGTAACAAAATGTGGCTCTCTTAACTTCTACAGAACTGTTTTTATTTGTTTACTAACAAAAGATTCTATTATAAAACAACTGAAAACATCTGGGTTTTCATAGTTCCTGTGATTGCAGAGAGATATGATTGCTTAAAAGACACCAAAATCACAGAACAGTAAAAAGCAAAAAACATTCTCTCCTTTTGCCCTCCCCTAATTCCACTCTCTGTTGTTGAAAATTTGGAGGTCCTTCTAACTCTTTTCCTACTGGCACCATAAGAAATGAAGTCCATCTACCTGGCTGTAATAACATATCAAAAGATTCTTTGAATCTCATTGTGATCTACCTTCAAATTTCTTATGTAAAGTTTCTGTTAAAGATTTTACTAGCTCTTACTGTGTAAGAGCTAGCTACAACGATACCTAAATTGATTAATTATTGCTAAAGCTACACAATAGTTCAGTAAAGTTTTATAAAAGAAATTAAGAAACTTTAATTGCCTATAAAAATCT
>NW_012133858.1:1670547-1674806 GCF_000956105.1 Propithecus coquereli
AACACTAATTCTTATAGTTAACTGGAAAAGATGTATCTCTTTGTTCATGTAAACGCTTTATTTTGATGTAAGTTTAAAAATATTCCTTTACCTAGCTAATTAGATAGAAGGTAATATGCACTCACTTCTTTGCTCTATAATAAAGAATAATTCCTCTTAGAAGACAAGGTTGAAAAAATTGCAAGGGAGTAATTATATCTTCATAAAAAAAACAACAATGGGAAATACTTTCATAGGCAGCATTCAGCTACGAATATGGAAGACAAAAAGTAAAACATCAGGAATACTGCTGCCTAGTAGTTATCACAGAAAATTTATAATCAAAAGATACAGGTGACAACTACACTAGTTCTTAATTCATGTTAAATCAGTAAATTACTAAAAACAAGGTATTCATCATTTTCTTTCTGGAAGATACCAAAATCTGTTGTTAATTCACAGGACAAATGGATGACATTCTCCAAATAGAATAAAACTTCCACTACATAGAAGGTACCAAGAAACCCAGCTATATGGCATATTGAATACTTATTTAGGGTTTAAGCCAAAATAGAATCTGCTTCATACTTAACTCTAATTCATGGTAAAGTGATTTTTCAAGACCATATAGGTTAACACACTTACTTCACAGATAAGGAAATTCATGCATGATAAAGTTAAATACTTGTCCAAGGTAAAGCTACTGAATAGCAGAGCTAGGCCCGGAACCCATTCTCAATTCCCAATTGAGACATGCCACTGTCTTGGAAACTGCCTCATTATCACAGAATAACAGCGTCTTCAAGGGCATGCAAGCTCAATTCCTTGTTCTAAAGAAGTTTTTTGTTCTCATTCTGCCATTTCTCAGTAAGACAATATAATCAGAGCCATCAGCTTTAGCTTTGGTTATATCCAATCTAGTCAGAACGATATAGTCTTTCATTTCAAACATTTTTGTTAAAAACATTTCAAAACGTACCTATTAGTATACTTACAAATCTCTCTGTTTCTGGTCCGTTTACAAATCTTACATAGCAATAAGAGGCAAGCATCCTAACTTTAAAAAAGGCAGCAAAATCTAGGCTTGTTAGGGCTCAAAAGACCTCAGTTTATTTAAACATTCCTTAACATGTTAGATGATATACTTATGACTCTTTTAGAAAAATCAAACTGCCTTTATTTTAGGTGACTCTGGCACAACTCATCCCAGTACCTTGTATACAGATAATCATTATGATATATTTGAATAAAATATAAAGCAGCTGGAAAATCCAATGACATCGCCAAAACAAAGGGCTGAAATCTGCTCTTGGGGAAGAGCTAACAAATACGACAAAAAGAATACCATCTTACATTTCTATAGTTCTTTTATTAACATTTATTTAATCCTACAGCCACTCACAGAGATACACAGAACTGTTAGTAATCTCCACTTTATGCCAGGAGTAAACATGGAATTCAAACACAGGTTGACTACAAGCAAAATATTCTTTGTACTATTTCTCGTTTGTCCATTAACATATGCCACATATCATAACCTTGATGAGACTTTGAACACTACACACACATTATTATACTCTCTATCCTGTAGTACAACAGGTCTCAAACTGTGGTCTACAGAGCCCTGGATACTCTACACATTTTCAGAGGTCCTGAAGGGCAAAACTATTTCCATAATAATACACCTTTTTCACTGAGTTGAAATTTGCACTGACGTTACAAAAGAAATGGTGGGTAAAACTGCTGGCCCCTTGACACAAACCAAAACACACTTTGGCATTTAGCCCTTTGGCAAAATAAAAATGGCAGTGTATTTCTGTTTAGGGTGTCTGCTTATTTCAGAGAATTTCTACTTGTATCAAAAAGGCAAAAACTGCCCCATTCTGTTTTGTTTTGTTTTTTCAAGTTTTCTGTTACTATGGGGCTTTTTTCGTTTGTTATTTGCATGTTTTTGTTTCTGTTTTTGGACTAGGGAATTCTCCTCAGAAACAATATATAAGAGTAAAATAATTCTGGCCTCTACCTGCATACCTAGACCAAAGTTGCTCATTGTTTCTCGTCTTCCTATTCATGGTCAGCTGATCTTACATTCTCTGTTCAATCCTAGCTAGGGGGCTAACATGAGAGTAGGAGAGAAGGTCAATGAATATTAAAACTAATTGTTTCTATTCAATTTCTTCTATCACTAAACACCTTGGGTGAAGACTTCTATAGAATCAATGGGTTTAGCACAGCTACTAATGATTAAGGCTGATTTGAAGTTAAATAATTAATTGAAGTATTATATTGTAAAAGTGTCAACAATATAGCCATCCTATCCTTTCATGAATTTAATGAAATAACATTATTAATTAACAAATACTCCAACTCAGAAGTATTTCAGGAGGATTTTAAATAAGAAAGTATACTCAGGATTCATTTGAAACCTTATGGTAAACACAAATGTATTAGCTTTTTAATGTTTTCTAATAGTGCAAAAACTAGAAAGAATAGTTAGTATATCTTACATTCTAAAAGGTAAAATTTGAAAAATTCTATACGGGCATACCTCAGAGCTATTGCAGGTTTGGTTCCAGACCACTGCAACGATGTGAATATCACAATAAAGTGAGTCACAAATTTTTTGGTTTACCAGTGTACATTTAAAACATATGTTTATACTGTACCACAGTCTATTAAGTGTGCAGTAGCATTATGTCTAAAAAAATAAAGTATACACATTAACTAAAAAACACTTTATTGCTAAAAAATGTCAACAATCATTTGAGCCTTCAGCAAGTCATAATCTTTTTGCTGGTACAGGGTCTTGCCTCAATGTTGATGGCTGCTGACTCATCAGGGTGGTGGCTGCTGAAGGTTGGGGTGGCTGTGGTAATTTCTTAAAATAATACAACCATGAAGTTGCATCGATTGACTCTTCCTTTCAGAAAAGATTTTTCTGTAGCATAAGATGCTATCTGATAGTATTTTACCCACAATAGAGCTTCTTTCCGAACTGGAGTTGATCCTCTCAAACCCTGCTTGCTACTTTATCAACAAAGATTATATAACATTTTAAATTCTTTGTTGTCATTTCAACAATGTTCACAGCATCTTCACCAGGAGTAGTTTCCATCTCAAGAAATCACTTTCTTTGTTCATCTACAAAAAATGACTATTCAAGCTCCACAAATGTTGTTAGCAGGGGACAAAGGTCTATTCTCTGCTTCTGGGCAAAGCTGCCAGGGAGGGCTAACATGGCCCCACTCAGCCAAAAAGTCTGCGTGTGCAGGTGGGGCTGTCTGAGACCTGCAGTCTGGAGCAGGCCTCGCTCCTTTCCACCCTCCCCTATTCCATGGTTTCTCCTGGGCCTCTGCCGGCAGGCAGGACCTCAAGCCAGTGGATCTCGCCTGACTGTGATGCAAGCGAGAAGGTTCCCTGCCCAGGATCACAGCCTGAGCTGGGAGTGTGGTCCTCCCGTGGGAGGATGGTTGCCCCTCAAGCACGCTGCAGCTAGGACCCACTCTGATCTGCCCCTGAAGGCACACACCCCTCAGTAGACTACATATCTGATAAAGGGCTGATAACTAGAATCTACACAGAACTCAGGAAAATCAGCAAGAAAAAATCAAACAACCCTATCAAAAAGTGGGCAAAGAACTTGAACAGAAACTTTTCAAAAGAAGACAGACTAATGGCCAACAAACATATGAAAAAATGTTCAACATCTCTAATCATCAGGGAAATGCAAATCAAAACCACAATGAGATATTACTTAACTCCAGTAAGAATGGCCTTTATCAAAAAGTCCTAAAACAATAAATGTTGGCGTGGATGCGGAGAGATAGGAACACTCATACACTGCTGATAGGACTGCAAGCTAGTACAACCTCTGTGGAAAATAATATGGAGATATTTCAAAAAGATACAAGTAGAATTACCATTTGATCCAGCAATTCCATTACTGGGCATCTACCCAAAGGAAAAACAGACATTCTATAAAAAAGACATCTGCACTAGAATGTTTATAGTAGCACAATTCACAACTGCAAAGATGTGGAAACAATCCAAGTGCCCATCAATACAAGAGTGGATTAATAAAATGTAGTATATGTATACCATGGAGTTCTACTCAGCCACAAAAAACAATGGTGATCTAGCACCTCTTGTATTATCCTGGATAGAACTGGAGCCCATTCTACTAGGTGAAGTATCCCAAGAATGGAAAAACAAGCACCACATGTACTCACCATCAAATTGGCATTAACTGATCAACACCTAAGTGCACATATAGTAGTAAC
>NW_012133858.1:1674856-1685488 GCF_000956105.1 Propithecus coquereli
CTCAGCCACAAAAAACAATGGTGATCTAGCACCTCTTGTATTATCCTGGATAGAGCTGGAGCCCATTCTACTAAGTGAAGTATCACAAGAACGGAAAAACAAGCACCATAGGTACTTGCCATCAAATTGGTATTAACTGATCAACACTTATGTGCACATATAGTAGTAACATTCATCAGGTATTGGGCAGGTGAGATGGTGTAGGAGGGGATGGGTATATTTATACCTGATGGCTGCAGTGTGCACCATCTGGGGGATGGACATGCTTGAAGCTCTGACTCAGGTGCGGCAAAGGCAATATATGTAACCTAAACATTTGTACCCCTGTAATATGCTGAAATAAAAAATTTTAAAAAAAAAGAAGCAACTCCTCAAATTTGATTATAAGATTGTAGCAATTCAATCACTTGAGGCTTCACTCTTAATTCTAGTTTTCTTGCTATTTCTACCACATCTGCAGTGACTTCCTCCACTGATGTCTTGAACCCTTCAGTTATCCATGAGGGTTGTAATCAATTTCTTCCAAGCTCATGTTCATGTCAAGTTCTGACCTCCTCCCATGAATCATGAATGTTCTTAATGGCATTTAGAATGGGGAATCCTTTCCAGATGGTTTTCAATTGATTTTGCCCTGATTCATCAGAACAATCACTACCTATGGCAGCTATAGCCTTATGAATGTGTTTCTTAAATAGTAAGACTTGAAGGTCAAAATTACTCCTTGATCCAGGCTCAAGAATGGATATTGTGCTAGCACAAAAAAATTAATCTCCTTGTACATCTCCACCAGAACCATCAGAACTCTTGGGTGACTAGATATACAGTAATATTTTGAAAAGAATCGTTTTTTCTGACCAGTAGGTCTCAGCAGTGGACTTAAAATATTTAGTAAACCATGATAAACAGATGTATTGCCATCCAGGCTTTATTTTTCCATTTACAGAACACAGGCAGAGTAGATTTAGCATAATTCTTCAAAGCTTTCAGATTTTCACAATGGTAAATGAGCACTGGCTTCAACTTAAAATTACCAGCTGCATCTCTAGTTATGACAGTCCTAGACATCTTCTTCTCCCAAAAAGAAGGCTATTTCATCTACCATGAAAATGTTGTTTAGTGTAGCCAACTTCAATTATTTTAGCTAAATCTTCTTCTTCCCTTTTTTTTCCCTAAAGAGACAGGGTCTCACTCTGTCACCCAGGCTGGAGTGCAGTGTCATGATCATAGTTCACTGTAAGTTTGAGTTCCTGGGTTCAAGCAATCCCCCTGCCTCAGCCTCCTGAGCAGCTGGGACTGCAGGCACTTGCCACTGTGCCCAGCTCATTCTTTTTATTTTTTGTACAGACAGGGTCTTGCTATGTTGCCCTGGCTAGTCTCAGACTCCTGGGCTGAAGTGATCCTCCTGCCTCGGCCTCCCAAAGTGCTCGGATTACAGGCATGAGCCACCACGCCTGAACTTGGCTGGATCTTCTGGATAACTTGCTCCAGCTTCTGCATCAACATTTGTTGTTCACCTTGTACTTTTCTGTTATAAAGATGGCTTCTTTCCTTAAACCTCATCAACAAATCTCTGTTAGCTTCAGACTTTTTTTCTGCTGTTTCCTCACCTCTCACCCTTCACAGAATTGAAAAGATTTAGAGCTGTGCTCTAGATTAGGATTTGGCTTATGAGAATGTTGTGGCTGGTATGATCTTCTATCCAGACCACCAAAACTTTTTCCACATCAGCCGTAAGGCTGTTTTGCTTTCTTATCATTTATGTGTTCACTGGAGTAGCACTTTTAATTTCCTACAAGAACTTCTCCTTTGTAGTCACAACCTGGCCGTTTGGTAGTTGGCTTTGGACATGCCTTCCTCACTAAGGTTAATAATTTTTAGCTTTTGGTTTAAAATGAGAGAAATGGGACTCTTCCTTTCATTTGAACACTTAGAGACCACTGTAGGGTTATTAAGTGGCCTAATTTTAATATTGTTGTGTCTCAGGTAATAAGGTAGACCAAGAACAAGGAGAGCAATGGGGGAACGGTTAGTCAGTGGAGCAGTCAGAACACACACAGCACTGATTAAGTTCACTGTCTTATATGGGCATGGTTCATGGCATCCTAAAACAATTACAATAGTAACATCGAAGCTCACTGATGACAGATCACCACAGCAGATAATAATAATGAAAAAGTTTGAAATATAATAAGAATTATCAAAATGTTACACAGAGACACAAAGGGTGTACATGTTGGAAAATGTTGCCAATAGACTTGCTCAACACGGGGTTGCCACAAATCTTCAATTTGTAAAAAAAAAAATGCACTATCTGCAAAGCACAATAAAATGAGATACGCCTGTACATTTTTGCATCTCAATCTTTAACAAAAAACCTCCATCTTTCAATGGAAATAAAAGTACAGATGAGTAATACCAAATTACTAAAATCAAGATGCAATTAATAATTACAAGCATTATATTCAGATTCAGTACTTACCTATACTAGAGGTATAATCAGTGGCTCCAAAGATCAACTCTGGTGCCCTATAGTACCGAGAACAGATATAGGAAACATTGGGTTCTCCTCGGACCAGCTGCTTTGCGCTGATAGAAAAAAATAAAAGGCAGAAATTCTTTATATCTAAATCTTAAAAGAACCTAGACTGCTATCATTCACAGTATCAAATGTTTATCTAATATTCATATCATTCCAATCATATACAAAAAGAAAATATGAACCATAACTATCTCTGACAAAAGAAATGTACTATTTTATCATATCACTCTCCAAAAATGAACTGCAATTTTTAAAGAAAGCATCTGTCAACTGTTACCTAAGGAAAAGGGATTAAAAAAAAAATCACAAAAAGATAAATGTTGAATTTCTTCTGATCCTGTTCCCCAAATTCCACCTCTAAAATACAAAAAAGACAGAGCAGAAAAGAAGTACCTCCTCCCACCAAAAAGCATGCTAATAGATAAGAATGAATATCCCTCACTCAATGTGTTTCTTTAAAAGAGGTAAGAAATTGGCGACTGTTACAATTTGACTTCTGACTCAGGGTGAGTATATCAAGGCTTACAGACCCAATCTGTTTTATTTTTCCACATTTGGTAAATTTACTAACTGTCTAAATATTCATTACCTAATAAAGTGCAAAAAGATAGGCCTTCAACTTTAGGACAGAAATGATTCAGAGCATATGAATTCTAATTCTGCTATGGTAAGTTTAATTACATGTTTTCTTATTTCAATTTTCCTTTACTTTGTAGCATATATTTTAAACATGAAAATAAATTACAATTAATTTCTTTTGATATGTCTCTCAAGATAACCTGGAGACAACAATAAAATAAAGTGCTGTAGAAGCTAACCAATTTGACATACAATAACAACAAAGATAAATAAAGGAAATAAATATGTATAACAAAATCAAAACAGTACAAAAGTAAGTGCTGAAAAAAGGTAACAAAATGTTGAGGTAAAGATATAGGAAAAGCAGGTAAGGACAGATGAAAGCAGTCATAAAGATTTCAAAGTCTGAGCTTTCTTTCCTTCCATTTATGAGTCGATGATAACTCTAACCTTAACTTGTTTTTCTTCATCACCATTTTTTAAACCTCTCCCCAAGTACTGACACACAACAACCATTTCATAAATTAATAAACATTAATCCCTGTTTTTAGGCTGCATGAAAATTAAGACATTTAGTTTTCAGCATAATTGATAAGAGATCTTTCTATCTTTTAAAGGACTTTTTTTTTTAGTAACAAGATAGAATCGAATTATATAGTTAGAAAATTCACTGTAAGACAAAAATGTTAATATTGGAAGCTTTGTAACCTGTAGGTTTTTTCACTAATTGATGGAGCTACCTTCTTTCTCTTACAAATAAGACTGGCTGTAACTTCTGCCCAATATAGTAGTCACATATAGCCTTGGTCCTTAGGAAGCCCAACTAGTCCTTTATCTACTTCCAGGTCTTGTTTCATTCAATAAAGAATTCCTAAGAAGAGGGTAAAAACTGTTTTGTTCAAGTTACCACCAACCTGGTACTTAATAGTCCAAAGTGTCTCCCAAACTCTACTTGCCCAAACCACTTTTGTTAAAAACAAAAAAGGCACCTTTGTTATCAAAAGAGTCTGTAAAAACAGTTCATTGAACTGTTATCAAACTAGTAAAATCCTTATTCTAAATTTATTATAACAAAGCCATTTTATGTCCCAAGAGAATGGGCCGTACTAACAGTGTTTTGACACTAGGGTGAGAACAGAAACTCTACTAACCTTGGTGTCTCACAGTCTTTTTATAGGCCCGATCAGTCACTCTCAGTGGGGAAGGCACCCCATAACAATAAAACTCATCTGATTTGGGCAGTGTTTCCTACAGATAACAAGCAGTAGTGCTTTGTTTCAAGCATCAAATAGAGTTTTGATTAAATATCTTTCACCCTTTTTCTTAAAGATCAGGGGACAGAATCATGGCCTGCAAAGTGAGTTGGATCCTGTGACAGGTGCCTAAAATTAGGAAACAGTAAAATGAGAATGGTCTGAAAGAGGACATACTGTATCACTAAGAAGAATTAATTCATGATAGAATAGATTTGCTTATTTTTGTAAGGAGCTCTCTCAAGAGAAGCCTTGGAAAATATAACCTTTGATAAATCCAAAATTTCAACTGTGTGTTGATGTAAAACCATTACAAAGAGGTAGGTAGACAGATTTTGGCAAGTGTGGGTCAATATGTAATCTATAGAGCTAAGTTTAAAAGTAAGAATCTGTAATAAGTATGAAAAAAATTAAAATAAAGAGAATCCAAGCTACGCAGAGATATCTTAGGGATCGAGAGGAGAGAGATTACTCTATGATTACATCAGAGAGGAAGTAGCAGGGTAACTGCCTGAGTTACATGGGAATATAGGCTTGACTGCATGCCGAAAGGTGAAATCAGAGAGGCACAAGATACTGAAAACTAAGGAAACAGGATAAAGTTTTCTTACAAACTACAACCTCACAGGGTGTTACCAAGGAATGAGTTTTAAAAAGCATAAAGTTTGCTGAAATTTGCAGGAAAAAAAAGGAGAACAAAAGATTAAATTATAGTGCAAATGGAAGAAAACACTGCTAGTAGATATTTTACTTTACCCCTAAATCGAGGTTAACTTTGAAGTTAAAAGGATACACAGTAACATACAATATTTTTTAAAGATTAGTTCTCACCAAAAAAGGAGTATATACACATAATATAAATTCAAACAATATTAAAGTATAATCAATGAAAAGCAAGTTTCCCAACTACACTATATTCCCAAAGTTTCTCTTCCCAGGGACAATCAATGTCATAGGATTATTATGTGCCATTCCAGAAATAAGCCACTTATACATATGTATACATATGGTCTCACGCTGTATGTTTTTAACACATAAAAGGTAGCATCCTAAACACATAGTTTTGACCTCGCTTTTTTTCATTTAATATTTCCTAGAGATCATTCCTTTTCAGTGCATAAAGAGTGGCCTCATTCTTTTCATGGATGCATGTATATTACATTACATGAGTATGTACCATAATTTATTTGGTCATTTTCCTACTTTTGGATATTTATAAACAGTGCTAAAAATTCCTGTATATACACTATTTTTGTAAATGTGTATTTCTAAGGAAATAATTCCTATGAGTTAAATTGTTAGATGAAAGAGTATACGCATTTATAATTCTGACAGAAATTAACAAAACCACCCTCAAAAGGAGCTCACTAGTTTATACTCCCTGAGTAAGGATTATAGTGTTTAGATTGACATTGTAAAAGAATATATTAAAAAGAGGATGGAGGTGGGGGGAGAAAGGAAGGAAGGGGCAGGAGAGGGGGGAAGAGAGCTAACTTACCTTCCAAAGTCACAGAGTTTTAAGACAGCTGTATCAGGATCCAACAAGAGGTTCTGTGGTTTAATATCCCGATGGCAGATTCCAAAGGAATGGATATAGGCTAAACTTCGGAACAGCTGATACATATACAACTGGAACAGTAAAAATTAATTGAATACTTCCTATCCCAAACAAATCAGAATCCTTAAGCAGTAAATAAAGCAACAGATTCTCAGAACAGAACAGGTGAAATGCTGTGGATTGTTAGCACTCAATCTTCCTTTAACAACTTTTGTGTCATTTCTATATTAATTAGCTATTTCTATCTGAATTAGCCAATGAAAGTGTCATTAACTATAAGAAATATTCCCATCATCCTTTAATAATGTTAAAAAGAAAACCTTACAATGTGCTTTATAACTTTTAATTTTACTAACATCTTACCACAAGCCTGCTAAAATGGACTTTTTATTTAAAACACAGATGAAAAGCTCAGAGAGGTATCCCAAATCATATGACTAATAAGTAACAACTTTGGACCAGAAGCCAGGTGTCCTGATTTTTAAATTCATCATTCTTTCTAATATATCAGGCTGCTTAAATGTGAAAGTACTTACAGTGTCATGTTTAGAATCATTTTTCTGAAATGTTAGCCTCCAAGGTTATTGATACAGAGGTCTTAGAAAAATCACAGGTAGAATGAGAAAAATCTATATTCAATGATCTACCAAGGCATCAATAACCCTGTAGCATTACAATTCTTCCTGTTAGTATCCTTCAAAAATAAGTAGACTTTAAAATGCCGTTTAACAACAGATGCCTAGCTGACTACTGACATCATGTTAAGAAAAATATTTTTTGAATTTTATTACCAAAAAAGATACACTGACAAATTGGGTCTGCATGGAAGAAAGAATCAGACTCTTGACTGGAGAATAGAGGAGCTTTCTGGAGAAAGTGAGTATCTTAAATCTTCTGTTTATCTCAGGGTCAGTGTTCTGATTCACTATTAAATTTTTTTGACCACTTATCTTCTGATATCTATCCTAAAGTTACGCCATGGAAAGAATTTTTGAAATGATTTAGACCAAAGATACAAATGTCTTGGTAAAAAACAGTAACAAAAAAAGATAAAGGTCAGATGAAGCACTGACATATGGCATCATCTTTAGAAGCTATTATTAAGGCTTAGGTTAATTAAAGTTAACATGAAACCTACTTTCCTTCAAAGAGGCATGGTGAAAATGCAGACAGTTGAATTTTAGTACATCCTTAATGTTAATTTGAACTATAGCTGGAGAAGTTTAAATCTTCTTTAAAATGAAGCATGACATAAAATATACAGATGAGATCCTCAATAAGGTGAGCACTTTGCCAACGAAGCTAGAATTAAGGCATTTAAGTATCTATACAACTTTTTAAAAAAACTTCATAGTTCTATTATTGTATTATTGCTCACACAATCAATCTCTAAATCCTAAAGCTTACTCTAAGAATTTAACTCATTACCACCAAGAAAATGATCTCCCATAAGAAATTGAGTTCATAGGCATAAATTTACTAATATAAAGAGAGATTTTACTGTGTCAGGGTATTAATGTCTAGATCAGCAAGAATTAGTGAAAAAAAATTTTTCTTTGTAAAAAATGCTTAAGTGTTTGAATGAAGTTAATTTTATGATGTCTTTTTACTGTATTCTTTTATCTGAAAGCTCTACTCCATCTCTGTTCTCTTGAAAAGTTTCTTTAGCTTGAAAAGTCAAGATAAAGAATGAAATACGTAATTTAATATCTTTTTGTTATTGTTTCACTTTGTAAAAATGTATTTAAAGGAAGGCTGAGAGGCTTTCTATACTAGAAAGACAGCAAAAGCAATAATAAGAAAAACAACTAATCACTTAGAATGCCAAGCACTATTCTAAGTGCTTCACATGTGTTATTTCATTTAATCCTTATAATAACCTTATGGAATAAGTACTCCTATTATTACCATTTTAAATATAAAGTAACTGAGGCAAAGAGAGATTAAGCTAACATCACATAAATAATTGTTTAGGTTAAGTACTCCTCTTGTAGTTACTATTTCTTTATTTTGCCATATTTTTGTTCTATTAAATAAAAGTACAAAAATATAATCATTAAATAGCTTAATGGCTAAATAAAAGACTAGAATGATTAATTCTTGTACACTCAAATATATTGAACACTTTTGAAATATAACACATTTATTTAACATGTACTAACCTGCCAAACTAAGAGCATTTCTATCCCATTCCTTTACTTAATTCTTGCAATCATTCTGAGATACACATTACCCTCATTTTTATAGAAGAGGATACTGAGGTTCAAGGAACACAATTTGAACATAGTTACAAAATTATTAAATCTAACTCAAGTTGAATGTCCTCTTCTCTGTGCCATAACATCTGTTTAAGCAGGTAATAGGATAACAGTTTAGTTTATGGTTCACAAAAATGTATCCCGTTTTCTTGGGTACTCAGACCCTGTCCTTTACACATATCTTATCAATTAAAAACATTTAAGTTCACAACAATGATTTGCTAGTCATTTGTTTTAGAACTGCATTTTAAAACTCAGTTCTGAAAAATGCTAATCAGAAAAGCAACAGTGCTCAAAACCTTTTTAATGTGTATATTAACTATCATAAACTACAAAATAACCAGTAGTATATATTAAGGATCTGCTATTCTAAAATGAGAATCAAGTACTACAGTAAATTGATAGTAGAAAACTGTGTCTTAATTCCTACTATCATCAATTTAACCACAACCTCAACCAAGTTTTGATAAGCCAAAATAAAACTGTACTGGAATCAGATTTTTATTCCTAGCACTGAATTCAACAGGAATCCTTGCCAAAATAATCTATCTACCAAAAGTCCTCAGAGAACTTCTATTATTAATGTTTCTGCTTTTGCACCATTTCAGTTCATCATTGTGAAGTTTAAAACTTCAATAATTAAGTAGAACTTCAAAACTCTAGTCACAAGACATTTAGAGTCGATGTCATTTTATTTTCGAGGGTCATTTCTATAAAGGGTAAAAATATGAAAAGAAAGAATGTATTTAAATATCTGAATTTTTAAACTTAACTTCTAGCTAATTTTCACAATGCAAGAGTTAACAAAATAATCTGTTCCTAATCATCTACTGCACTTTTATTGGAATTATACCAGATAAATACCTAGCCACTCTGCCATGAGTTCTATCAAATAAACAAGATGGCATTGATATTAGATGCCAAAAATTAAATAGCACTTTGTACATATTCAAAATGACCAAAAGTTTACACTGCAGCTACAGATACAATAAATATATAAATAAACAACAATAAAACATTGAATTTGAACTTAGAACTATATTTTATATTAGGTTGGTGCAAAAGTAATTGCAGTTTTAGCATTTTTGACATTTGCCATTTGATATTGGAATACATTCTTAAATAAATGTGGTTATGTTATACATCATTTTAATGCACATTTCTCACTTTTTTTTGCCAATGACTTATTACTTGCTGTTTACTTTATGTTTATTTTAGCCTATGGAAATGATGCTAGACAAAAAGCAAATTCGAGTTCAAAATGGATCGTAAAGCAGCAGAGACAACTCACAACATCAACAACACATTTGATCCAGTGCAGTGGTGGTTCAAAAAGTTTTGCAAAGGAGACCAGAGCCTTGATGATGAGGAATGCAGTGGATGGCCATCAGAAGTTGACAACCACCAACTAAGAGCAATCATCGAAGCTCATCCTCTTACAACTACATGAGAAGTTGCCAAAGAACTCAACATCAACCATTCTTCAGTCGTTCAGCATTTGCAGCAAATTGGAAAGGTGGAAAAGCTCGATAAGTGGGTGCCTCATGAGCTGACTGAAAATCAAAAAAATCATCATTTTGAAATGTTGTCTTCTCTTCATGGATGCAACAACAAACCATTTCTCGATCAGATTGTGATGTGTGACAAACAGTGGATTGTGTATGACAACTGGCCACAACCAGCTCAGTGGCTGGACCAAGAAGCAGCTCCAAAGCACTTTCCAAAGCCACACTTGCACCAAAAAAAGGTCATGGTCATTGTTTGGTGGTCTGCTGCTGGTCTGGTCCACTACAGCTTTCTGAATCCCAGCAAAATCATTACATCTGTGAAGTATGCTCAGCAAATTGATGAGATGCACCAAAAACTGCAATGCCTGTAGTCGGCACTGGTCAACAGAAAGGGTCCAGTTCTTCTCCACGACAACAGCTGACTGCATGTGGCACAAACAATGCTTCAAAAGTTGAATGAATTGGGCTATAAAGCTTTGCCTTATCCACTATATTCATCTGACCTCTCACAAACCGACTACCACTTCTTCAAGCATTTCGACAACTTTTTGCAGGGAAAATGCTTCCACAACCAGCAGGATGCAGAAAATATTTTCCAAGAGTTCATCAAATCCCAAAGCATGGATTTTTATGCTATAGGAATAAACAAATTTATTTCTCATTGGCAAAAATGTGTCGATGGGGTAATTGTTCCTATTTTGGTTAATAAAGATGTGTTTGAGCCTAGTTATAATGATTTAAAATTCATGGTCCAAATCCTCAATTACTTTTGCACCAACCTAATATGATATGCTCCTATTTTGGTTTATGACACAATTAAAATATCATAAATTATATTAAAAAGTGCTATGGCTAGCAGAATTAAAATCTATAATTGTGGAAAAACTGCTGCAATTTATCAGTTTCTTTAATATCTGAGTCATGAAAGTTTAAAAGG
>NW_012133858.1:1685803-1746297 GCF_000956105.1 Propithecus coquereli
ATTTATATTTATTTATGCATATTTTTAAAATTGCTTGTATATGTTTCGTAATATACACAATATAAAAGTACAACACACAACATAAAAGTAGCTTAAATTTTAATTGTACAAAATTATTTCAGAATATAACCATAATAGTAAAAACAAGTCTACCATACCTTCTTACTAATAATTCCATGGGGAAAAAAATAGCCATTTCAATACTGTTAAGATTCCCAATCATAATTATACTATCATTTTGGTACCATGATCTTAGAGGATATTGCCTATCATAAAATTTCATATTTTCTAGGCTGATAATCAATGCCCTCATATTCTACCAGGCTAAGTGGCATGGTAGCAAAGAGAGTATTGAACTGAAAATTAAGAAATGTGGATTTCTAGTCCTAGCTCTTGCTGCTAATTGGTGTGTAAAAGTCATTTAATCTCTCTGAGCTTCAGTTTCTTCAACTATATTATAATATGAAAGGTTGGACTAGATACTCTTCAAAATGTCTCTAGCCGCCACAAAAAAGACCCTATGGTTACCTGATAATCGATTAATATAATTGGTAGAACAACCACGTGTCTTGTATAACTCAAGTAAAAAGAACAACTTATAAGGCAGTGAGTCACCATACTCACAAGCTTATTAAAGGTCATATGTTTAAATATCCATTTTCAGGAGCATAATGACACCAATCCAAGATCAGAAGAGAAAAACAAAGGAATTCCAACTCAGTACCAAGTAGGAAAGAGAAACAGAGCATTATCCTTACCCTGTTCATGTAAACATTATCAGTTATGTAAACTAAAGCAGAAAATAAAGTTGAGAATCACTGTGTTCAAGTGTAGAATTGGCTTCTGAGTGGAAAAACTTCAGGAAAACAAACTTTCATAATCCCAATATGAAATCATCATACCTACCAAACTGAAGTGGAGAATTTCAACTTTCAGCATTTATTGAATATTTTCTATATATATGTCAGTGGCCACTACAGAGGAGGTAAGGGTGCAGGCATAAAAGAGATGACATCTGAATTGAGTATGAAAGGAACACTTCAGGCAAAGAGAAAACAAAACTATATTCAAGATGCAAGGTCAAAGAACAACAGAGTTCACAAAACAGTTTAGTGAGACATCGTATCATTGACCCTACCACCTTTCACTACGCCTTACCCTTTTGTGTTCTTCTCTCTTCCCTCCATGGCCCACTTAAATTCCACGATTTATCATTATCCTAACTCTCTAACACAGGTGTTAGCAAATAACAGCAATGGCCTGTTGCCTAATTTTATAAATAAAATTTTAATGGAACATAGCTACTCCCACTCAGTTAAGCATTGTCTATGGCTGCTTTGGGGCTACAATGGCTGAGTTGAATAGTTGTGACAGAGAACAGATAGTCTGCAAAGCCAAAAATATTTAAGAAAAAACTTGTGGTTTTTCCACCACTCTGGTTAAGTCCAACTTTCTGCCCAGTCTGTACCTGTACCAAAAGAGCTGAACATGATTGCAGAGAAATCTATAATTGTGCTGACTGGTCATACATTAAAGTCATCCTCAAGAACTTCAATTGGCCTAGCAATGATTATGCATTTGCCTAATCTATTCACCTTTTCAGACCACTTCGTTTTTCCTCTCTTCCTCTTCAACCTCCAACACCTGTTTTCTCTGCCCTTGACCTCAGCTGATGACGATGCTTACATCACTACATGCACCACCTATTACCAGAATCCCTTCACTTCTGTCAGAGATAAGCCAACCAAGTTCCATTCCAAGGCAAACATTGCTACATGTTTAAAAAAAAGAAAAAGTTCTATTCTGCATTTCATACTCAAAGTCATTGCTCCAGAAAATTCTCTGTCTTCCTGCATTAATTATTCCTTCTCTGTGGGAACATTAAAATCAGCACAAAAACTTGTTATTATTTCTCCCATCTTAAAAAAAAAGATAATAAATTGTCTCTAATCACACTGATAACCACCATACTTTCTGGCCCTTTCCCTAAAGCTGACTTTCTCCAATTTCTTTCTTCTCTCATTCTCCCTAAAACTTACTCCAACAGAATTTAACTACCACTACACCAAAATTGTTCAAGATCAATATCTCCTTGTTGGTGGATCCAATGTCAATTTTTGATCATCTGACCCTTCCCATTTACTTGACTTAGCACTACCATTTAGCACAGTTAATCATGTTCCCCCTTCTTTAAAACACTTTCTCCACTTCACAGGACACATTTTTTTTGGTTTTCATCCCACCTTACAGACAACTCTTCTTGCTCTCCATTTCTGCTTCCTTCTATTCTCCTTGATCTCTTAAGTATTAGAGGATCCCAGGTCTTAACCCTCAGATCTCTTTTGTTCTTCAAATTAATTTCCTTGATAATCTCATCTATCTAATGGCTCATATACACTGATGACTTCCAAATTCATATATATACATATACACATATACACGCATACATATGTATATATATATGCCTGAATCTCTGCCCTTAACTCCAGATTAGTATATCTAACTGTGTCCTTGACATTGCTCAGGCTAAAAACCTTAGAATCATCTAATCTACTTCCAGTTCCTTAGGCCCTTTGCTCCTTTTCCTTCTCTCTCTCCCTCCCAACCTCCCTCTCTCTCTTTCTCTCTGTTTCTCCCTCTGCTCCTCTCTCCCCATATCCATGTCTAAAACACTAATGGTCCACCTTTAAAATTTATTCAGGATCCATCACTCTTACTACCTTCACTGCCACAACCATGGTCTGAGTCACTATCACCTCTCACCTGGATTATTTTAATAGCCTCCTAAATAGTATACCTGCCTCCTAAGAATTCTATCTTACCCCTTTACAGTCTAATATCAACAAATATCAAGTATAAGTTAGACTATATCTTTTACTCCACATCAATGGTCTACAATGTATTACAAACTCACCTCATTATTCCTCTGTCCTCTGTTCCTCTACTCCACTGCTCTCCTCACTGTTCACTCATCTCCAGACACACTAGCTCCCTGCTGTTTCTTGAGTATGTGTGGTAGGCTTTCACATTCAGGGCCTCTGTACCAACTAGTCCTTCAGCTTGGAAGTTTCTCCCACCAAATGTGCACATAGCTCACTTGCCTCAACTCCTTCAAATCTTTGTTGAAGTGTTACCTTCTTGGTGTAGTTTTCCTTAATCATCCCATTTTAAATTACCCATTCCTCTAATCCTACTTTCCCTATCTGCCTTTCCCACTTTATTTTGCCCCATTATATAAGCAATAATTACCATTTTCTTTTCTTTTTTGAGACATGGTCTCCCTCTGTCGCCCAGGCTATAATGCAGTGACATTATCATAGCTCATTGTAACCTCAAACTCCTGGTTCAAGCGATCTTCCTGCCTCAGCTTCCTAAGTAGGTGGGACTACAGGCATGTGCCACTGTGTCTGACTTATTTTTCTATTTTTTTGTAGAGATGGGGTCTCGCTTTTGCTCATGCTAGTCTTGAACTCCTGGCTTCAAGCAATCCTCCCACCTCGGCCTCCAAAAGTGCTAGGATTGCAGTTGTGACCACCTCACCTGGCTGGTACTTACCATTTTCTAACCACATAGTTTATTTTATATTATCTGCTTCCCTGACTAGACAATGCTCCAGGATGGCAAATGTTTTTGTCTGTTTTGTTCACTGCTCTATCTCCACCGAGAATGGTGCCTAGTACACAGTACATACTCAATAAATATTTGCTGAATAAATTAAGTTCAGAGCCAATGGATATGTATTTAAAAATTAGGATTACACATTTCACAATGCATACATATATCAAAAATCATGTACATTGTAAATATATACAATTTTAATTTTATCAATTATATCTTAATAAAGCTTGGGAAAAAATTAGGATCATAGACTGATAGACGGTCTGTTTTAACTTAAACAATATTGCAGAAAACAGGTATGGAGAGGAGGAGAGTTGGTAAGATGAGAATGAAAGCAGGAAAAGCAACTAGAAACCTCCTAGACATGAATCCAAGGCCTGAACCAGGGCATAAGGATTTTTTTTCTAAAAAGTGGAAGAAGGGTGGGTATATTGAACATAAGAGTAATAGAGAATCTAAGAACAAAGAAGTTGGGATTAATTGTCTCTAAACTTGGGCAACTAAGTGGGTGATGAGACAGAAAAAGAGTAAAAACGTTTAAAAGAAAAAATTAGTTGAACTTTTACTTAATCTTAGAACACTTCAGGCAGCTATGTTTCCCAGGTGATTGCCAACCCAGGTAAAGGCAAACTTAGGAAACAAGAGTGGAGTACAGCCATGAATTAGTTGAAGCCATGAGAACAGACTTGCTAACCTAAGAAGGGTGTGCAGAGTAGGAGAGTAAGGAAAGGACTGAGTATGGAATGCGGAAAAGCACTGAACTTAAGAAGCAGATGACATTAGGAGATTTTGCAAACATGAAGAAAGAACTAACAGGCACAGAAAGCAAGTGAAGAGTAGCATGAAGAGATTCAAAGCTGAAATTTCAGTAAGGATGAGATGTGGAACTGCAAAGTGTTTCAAAGGCAGAAGGGATAAGGACTGAAAAGAGGTTATTGGATCAAGTATATTTTGTTTCAGTGATGGTCTTGGAAAAAGCAGTTTCAGACCACGGTACCAGTAGCAACCAAGTTGTACTGGGTACAAGAGTGAGCAGATGGTAGGTGAGGAACAGAACGTAGTGAATTTAGTTTCTTTGTACAAAGTCTCTGGTGATAAAAGTAAGGAGAGAGCTGGCAGTTGGTAACTCAAAGGAAGGTAAAGTCAAAAATTTTTTTTTGCTTTTTTTTTAGAAACAGGGTCTCATTATGTGGCGCAGACTGGTCTTCCACTCCTGGCCTTAAGCAATCCTCCTGTCTCCGTCTCCCAAAGTGCTGGGATTACAGGCATGAGCCACCACACCTGGTAAAGAAAAATCATTGCTGTGCTTTTTGTTTGTATTTTTCACTGGCCAAAAGAGTTCCAAATTTATTGGTAGGTTAAGTAGATAAGGAGAGAATAAAGTTATAAGAAAGGAAACAAAGGGATAACTGATAAAGCAAGATTTGAGAATATGGGGAGAAGAAGGAAACAACACAATGAAGCAATACAGTGTAGTAATTAAGAGGTCAGGTTAGTATGAGTCACACAAAACTACATAGAAATCCCAACTCTGTTACTAGGAGCTATGTGACCATGAGCAAATTACCTCTCTAAGTATCAGTTTCCTAATCTGTAATATAGGGCTAATGACAGTATTGATTTTAAAGGAGTGTCACAGATTATAAAATATAATCCATATAAAGCTCTTAGACACATTACCTGACACATAATAAAAACTCAAATTTTAGCTATTTTCATCTTTAAAAGAATGATACCATATTTTTTTCTTTAAATCTAAAATAAATGATTAGGTATTAGGAAAAAGGAAAGAAATGTAAGCTGAATGAGTGTTTGTCTGATGATTCCATTTTTTGTAAAATAAAAGATAAGGTCATATGTAAAACTAAGAGTAGTGTGAGTAATGCTGAAGGCAAAGAGAAAAAATTTCAGAGATCAATATTCAGAGAGGAATCAGTTCCAAGTCAAGGTGAGGTCTAACAGAATAAATAAATAGAATGCTGAACTGGTGTGGAAGGGATTGCTGTATAAGTAGAATTCAAAAAGATGATGAGTCTGAGGTATTAGAAAGGTCATTAACATAGATGTCAAAGCTATTCTTTTTTTATTTTAATAAACCATTTGACAAAGTTAATCACCATATATATTTATGAACTTGGAGATGTGTGTAGTGATGGATTACAATTTACTTTATCTGCTAAATAGTCATATTAAAAGTTAAGAATATAAAGATTAAAAGATGAATGCCAAGTTCAACAGAGCTATCTAGTTATAAGACTATAAGCCTGTCCTTCCCTTGTCCCAATCAATATTTTTATAAGTGCTTTCATTTATTAGGAATTGGAAAAGCAAACGCCTTCAACGGCTAAGCAACAAATGTAAAGATGTGTAGCCAAATTTTGTAATGCAGTAAGGGGCAATGGTTGGTAAATCAGACAGTGCAAGACTTAACCAAAAGCATTCTAGTTAAAAAAAAAAAAAAGAAATTAACAAAATGTGATAGCCAAATAAAACACACGAGGGGATAGATCTGGCAGTCAGTTTACAATCTCTGATTTTAGCACAGCCACCTAAGATTGACATAAACCTAGAAAGAATGGCTTAAAATGGAAGACAGAGTAAGAATTTAAAGAACTCTAATATCCTGGAACGATAGACCAAATCCCACAGTATGAAATTTAACAATGATAAATACAAAGACCTATAATTAAAATCAAAGTATCAATTTATTATGCGGAATGACAAATCAGAGAGAATCAAGATCAGACTTGACAGTAATTCATCTGGAAATTAAGTGATAGGTATAACTGGGCAGAACTCAAAAGGAATCAACATTGAGATGCAGCTAATGAAAAACATACTGTCACATTAGACTACAGAAGTATTGTGTTCAGATCAGTAAAGATAATTCCACTCTACTTTGTACAATTCAGGCCTCATGTGAAGTACTGATGATATCCCTTTTTGGGTAGCATATTTTATTCATAATATTAACAAGCAGAATACATCAAAGGAAGATTAACAAAACCATGTCTGCTATAGGTTGAATGCTCTAACTTACCATGCTATGAGAAATATGGAGGCTCAAATAAACACTCTTGTTAAATTTACAAATGTTCTACTGTAAATTAAATAGCCACAAGAATAATACTGAAGGGAGGAGGGCACTCATCCCTAGGAATACCATATACAGAGAAAACAGTAATATTTTCACATTCCCAAAATACAGTTGTGTTTGGAGGTTCCAGCAGAAGATAATTAATAAGGCTGGAGATGCTAATATTTCAAGAAGAAAGATGGACCAGGATTCAGCATTTCTAGCACTTGTAATTTTCTGAAATATCTCAGGTCTGCTGTTTTCTTAATGTAATCTCTCTCTGTTTGATTATCAGATAGAATGCCAGAATACATACAGATTAACTGTAAACTTTAAAAGCTAAATACAGAAATGCAACACACAGAGTATCATTTCAGATGCAGATGCTGAAAACAATTAGTCCACTGACATGAGAAACTATGAACGTCAAAGAGCTGTTTGTTACTAGGCTCCAAAAAATTGGCTAAGAAATCACTGCCACAAGTTCTTTGAAAGCAACCTGCTATTATACAAAGTGGATCTTACTTAGAAACCTCCAAAAAATTATATGATGTATAATTTAGGGAGTATTTCTCTCAATGGCTCAGTATTCCTAGTTATCACTTTTATTAATAAATTACTCTCTAATCACTGATAATTACTCTTCTATGCACTCCACATTAAAATCACACACTGAATAAGAAATTTAAATGACAAAATCTTGATCACACCTAACAACTCAACAATAGCTGGGATAACTCCATCCTACCTTTGGAAAACAAATACTACTATGATGCTCTTATAACCAGATCACTTCTGAGGTCAAGGAAACAAAACTCCTTGAGGCTACTGTTTTAAATAATTCTAAAAATCTAATGAGATGCAAAGTAGCGTATCGGAGAACCCAGTAACAAAACATTCAACACAGCATCATGGTAGCCCCCAGTTCTCCTCAGAACTGGGTTGGGGAATTCCAATTGGCAAAAAAATTCCAGAACAGCTGTTTTTTCTCTGATGGGTGTGTCTGGCTGGCTAGAGATGAGAATAATATAGCACTAACAGTGAAGGGAGTTATGGATTAGGTAAAAAAAAAAAAAAAAAACTATCTTTTTGCTTGGGAGGTTGAGCGAGGGAATTGGAAAGGGAGGTAGGCACTGACCATGCAATAATTAAGGCAAGTTTCACCTCTACCTCATACCTTAAAACAAAATGCGTATCAAAATTATCAAAGGGTTTTTTTTTAAACTATCAATATTTACCAGAGGAAACCATGGCTGTTTTTGCAAATCTTAGAGGACAAAAGAACTTATTATAAGCCATTAAAGAAATTAACGTCAGTTTGATTACACAAAAATGTAAAACTTTTATACTACTTTACAAATAAAATCACACAAATGAAGTCCAAAAACTATGACAATTTGGGGGAAAAAATTTCTGCTACACATGACAAAGGGCTAATTTGTTTTTATTTAAAATATAAATAGCACTTGGAAGTCAACAAGAAAAGACCAACATTCCAATAGAAAACAATGGAAATTGGGCATGAACAGATACTCACACAAATGGCCAACAAAACTGTGGAAAGACGCTCAACCTCACTCATAATTAAAGAAATGTAATAAAAATAATAATGAGCCATAATTTTTCACCTATCAAACTGGAAGAGAAAATTCAATCTGAAAAAACTAAGAGAACCCAGTAATAAAACATTCAGTACAGCATCATGGTAGCCCATGATTCTCCTTAGAATTGGGTTGGGAAATTCCAAATGGCAAAAAAACTTCAAAACATAGACAGATAGAGTGAACAATATCTGATAACACAACAAAGTGACTAAAATCAAAAATAAGTTAGGGTATACTTCAAAATAATTAAAAGCGTATAATTGGAATGTTCCTAACACAAAGAAATGATAAATGCCTGAGGTGATGGATACCCCAATTACCCTGATTTGACTAATTCACACTGTATGCGTGTATCACAACATCACATGTACCCTATATCTGTGTTCCCCAACCGCTGGGCCACAGATTGGTACCGGTCCGTGTGTGGTCTGTTAGGAACTGGGTGCACAGCAGGAGGTAAGCAGCGAAGGTTCATCTGTATTTACAGCTGCTCCCCATCGCGCACATCACATCACTGCCTGAGCTCCACCTCCCCTGTTCCCCCCAGCTCTGCCCTCCTCTGGTCCATGGAAAAATTGTCTTCCATGAAACCAGTCCCTGGTGCCAAAAAGGTTGAGGACTGCTGCCCTATAAAGATATGCAACTATTATGTACTCATAATAATTGAAAAGAAACAAAACAAAACAAAACAAAAACCCTTGAAAACAGTTGCCTTTTTTCTGATGGGTGTGCCAACCTGGCTAGAGAAAACTAAGTGTTAAAATAGGGTCACTGTCACTACAACATGAGTGACAGTAAAAGCCCAAACTCATACAACCTTTTGGAAGACAATGGGTTAATGTATTAATCTAAAAGAGAAGACATACAGACCCTCAACTAGACTCTGCAATGCCATTTCTAAGAATTAAATCTAAGAAAACAATTTCATGTGTGTGCATGCGCACTGATGAACGCACAAGATGACTGAAGATTTATGAAAAGCAGGGAATTAAAAATAATATATATATCATGTATTATAGTACCAGAAAATAAAGACACTCTCAAAAATAAAACAAAACAAAACAAAAAGCCCACACTGATGGGGAATATGTTAAAGAAGCACAGTAGCTGCCTGAAAAAGCTCCCAATGGCCAAAACTGGAGCGATTTTATCAATAAAATAAATATACGTGAGTCCATAGTGATATAAATAAATGACTAGATTAATAAATGGGGGAGAAAGGACAAGTCTCTAGTGCAAAAAAAAAAAAAATCCAAGTAATTTATGTAGCTACTCCACCATTAAGGAAAAGAAGTATAGGAGCATAACTCCCACCTTATGTGTGGTCTGTGCATAGTGACTTCCTTCCAAAGAATACAGTATGGGAACAGGGAAAAAAAGAGCAACTTTAAAGTGGAGAAAACTAATAAACACTATGTCAGTCTGGTGATGAAGGTCCATAACAGCGGTCATGAGTTGTGGTGATCATGTGTATTCTTGATATGGTATGATGAAAATGGCTCTTTACCTCTGTGGTCTTCTTCCCAGTAACCTATAACCCCAAGTTTTACCATAAGAAAAAATAAGATAAATTCCAATATTGAGGCATGCTACAAAATATCTGACCAGTACTCTTCAAAATTGTCAAGATCATCAAAAACGGGAAAGTCTGAGCAATTGCCACAACCTAGGGTGTTCTAAGGGGATACATTAACTAAATGTAATGTGGATCTTAAATGTGGTATTCTTTCTTATATTTTGTCTTTGTAAATGTAATGTGGTATCTCAAATGGGATCATAAAACAAACAAAAAAAGACATAAGGCAAAAACTAAGATAATCTGAATAAACTATGAACTCTAGTTAATAATAATGTACCAATATTGGTTCATTAACTATAACAAACATGCCATACTAATATGTTAACGACAGAGGTAACTGGGTGCAGGATCTATATATATAGACATAAAAAGCCCTGTTATTTTATTGCTGGGAAACAAGGGGAACATGTTCCAAAATAATATGTATGTTATGTGCTCAAACATACATAGAAGAAATTTACCTTTATGAAGAATGGGACTGGGGATTTAGGGATTAAGGTAAAGAAGATCTTACTTTAATTCATCCCCCTTCTGTGTTATTTCAATTTTTTTTTTTACAATATGCATGTAATGGTAATTTAGTTTCACTAAAATATTAAAATAACATAAAAACAAAGGTGACAACTGATATTCAAAAGAAACTCCTAGATTAACATTTTCAAGCAGATGATAGTTACCACCTCATATGTCATCAGTAACACTTATACTTTATAAGGTTTTGATAATTCATCAAACTCATGAGTTTTCCATTACCTATATATTCATTCCTCAGATTATGCTCCATTGAAAATACTAGCATTTCATCAGTAACAGTTTCATCCAGATAATCAATAAATCACTTTAATAAGAAATCAACATAAAATTTTAAGGAAGATACAAAAATTGAGCTTATATAGGTAATTACTTTATTTCAGTGAATAAAATTTCCTATCAGTGATTTTCACACAGTAAAATGGAGAGAGAGGAAAAGGGATGGGAGACAGTTGTACACTGTAAACTTGATCGTGGTACCATTTCTATAGATCATTTTCATCTGATTAAAATAGCAACAACAAAATTCTTTTCATACAAGGAGGCTGAACTGGACCTAAATAATCACTTATGAATCCACTTCTATTTCCCTTGTCTCACTTCCCAATACCATCCCCACACCCCTGTACTTTATATACCAGCAATTTCAAGGTATTTCTATTTCCTCTATACACATTATGCTTTTAAATACCACCAACTCTTTGAAAGGTTCTGTACTTTTACCTTGGCACACATCTGTTCTACATTATTTTTCTAAATAGCTCTTATTAATTGGTATTAATATCGATTCTTCACAAATGCTTCCAAAAAAATAGGAGAGGGAACACTTCTCAATCTTTCTATAAGGCCAGTATTATCCTGATACCAAAACCAGACAATACATGACAAGAGAAACAAAACAAACTATTGATCAATATACTTTATGAATATAGATGCAAAATCCTCAAGAAAATACTATCTAGCAACATATAAAAATGATTATACACTACGACCAAGTGAGATTAATCTCAGAAATGCAAGATAGGTTTAAAATCAGAAAATCAACTTATATAAAACACTATATTATTAAAGGGCAAAAACCACATGATCATCTCAATAGATGGAGAAAAAGGACTTGACAAAATCAAACACCCTTTCACGATAAAAATGCTTCAACAAACTAGTAATAGAAGGGAACTTCCTCAACGGATAAATGTATTTATGAAAAACCCCAGGCTAACATCATACTTAAAGATGAAAGACTGAATGCTTTCCTCCTAATATCAGGAAGAAGAACAGGATGTCTGCTTTCACTTCTTGTAGTCAACACTGTACTGAAGGTTCTAGCCAGAGCTGTGGCATGAAAAAAATGAAAGGTATTCAGGATATTATATAATAAAAGGGTAAATTCATCAAGAAAATATAATAATTATATACATGTATGCACCAAGCAACAGAAACCCAAATATATGAAGCCAACACTAATAGAACTGAAAGAAGAAATACAGAAAATTCTACAATAGTTGGAGACTAATATATCACTTTCAATAATGGACTGAACATCAAGAAAGAATATCAATAAAGAGATAGTAGTGGACTTGAACAACACTATAAACCAAATGGTCCCAACAGATATATATACACAGAAGCCTACACCCCAAAAAACACAGAAAACATATTTTTCTCAAATGCACATGGGACATTATCTAGCATACACTGTATGTTATGCCACAAAACAAACCTCAGTAAATTTTTAAAAACTGAAATCATATGAAGTATCTTCTCTGATCACAACGAAATGAAACTACAAATCGATAACAGAAGTAAAACTGCAAAATTCACAAATGTGTGGAAATTAAACAACTTATTATAGACAATCAGTGGGTCAAAGAGAAAATTGAACAATGCGCTTGCTACAGTTTGGATGTTTGTCCCCCAAACCTCATTTTGAAATTTGATCCCCAATGTTGGAGGTGGAGCCTAATGGGAAGTGTTTGGGTCATGGAGGTGGATCCCCCATGAATGGCTCAGTGCTGTCCTCACAGTAATGAGTGAGTTTTCATTCTATTAGTTCCTCTGAGAACTGGTTGTTAAAAAGTGCCTGGCACCTCTCACCTATCTCTCAAGCTTCCTCTCTTACCATGTGATCTCTGCACATGCCAGCTCCCCTTCACTTTTTGGCATGAATGGAAGCAACCTTAGGCTTTCACCACATATCCAATCTTCTAGCCAGCAGAATTAAGAGCCAAATAAACCTCTTTTCTTTATAAATTACCCAGCCTCAGGCATTCCCTTTATAGCAACACTAAAGGGTCTAAGACAACACTCTTAAATAAGAAAAATCAGAACAGTTCAGAGATAGATGAAAATAAAAACATATCAAGACTTAAGGGATGCAGCAAAGGTACTGCTCAGAAGGAAATTTGCAGCTATAAATGCCTACATTGAGAAAGATCTCAAATCGATAATCTAACTTTACAACCTAAGGATTAGAAAAAGAAAACACTAAACCCAAAGCTAGCAGAATGGAGGGAATAATAAATATTTGATCAGAGATGAATAAGATGAATAAAACAGAGAACAGAAAAACAGAATCAACAAAACGAAAAGTTGTTTTTTTTGGAAAGATCAACAAAACTGACAAATTTGTAATTAAACTGACAAAAAAAAGCAAGAAAAGACAAATAACTAAAATCATAAATGAAAGTGGGGGCATTACTACTGACCTTATAGAAATAAAAAGGACTATCACAGTATACTATGAACAATCATACCTTAACAAATTAGATAGCCTAGATGAAATGGAGAAATTTTTCAAAACATACAAATTACTAAACTGACTCAAGATGAAACAAACTATCAACAAACCTACATAACAAGTAGAACCTGAATTAATAATCAAAAACCTCCTAAGAAAGTACAATCCAGGACCAGATGGCTTCAATGGTCAATTCTACTAACAACTTAAAGAAATTAACAATAATTCTTCTACAACTCTTCCCCCCCAAAAAACAGGAAAGGAACGAACACTTAACTCATTGTGTGAGGCCAGCATTACCCTTCTATCAAAGGCAGACAGAGACAGGAGAAAATTACAAACCAACATCCCTGATAAATATAAATGCAAAAATCCTCAAGAAAACAGTAGAAAACCAAATCCAACAGCATATAAAAAGGATTTTACCTCATGGCCAAGTAAGATTTATCTCAGGAATACAAGGGTGGTTCAACATAAGAAAATCAATGTAACATATCACATTAATAAAAAGATGGAAAAACTCACATGATCATCTCAATTTTCACAGAAAAGGCATTTGGCAAAATCGAATTTGATTTCATGATAAAAATGAAAAGGCTTTGGAAATAGTGGTGATAGTTGCACAACAATATGAATGTAATTAATGCTCTTTGAATTGTACACTTTAAAAGGGCAAATTTTGTTATATATTTTACCACCATTTTTTAAAAAGGCATAACCCTGAAAAGGAAGAAGTAAAATTAAACTATTAGAGCTAATAAACAAGTTCAGCAAGGTTGTAAGATACAAGATTATACAAAAATCAATTATATTTCGATAATTAGCAATGAACATCCCAAAAATAAAGTTAAGAAAACAATTCCCTTTACGATAATATAAGTCTATGTCTACAGAAATAGTTATTATAACACCTATTAAAAAATCTCAATAAACTTCAAAAATAAATGTTAATATGTTACATATTAGGCCCTCTTTTGGCTCTCAGTTTTCCAGCAACATCTAGAAGACTTTCAATAAATCACCCACCTATGTAATTTTAAGCACTTATTGCCTGAGGCACTGGGCTAAGTGCTGAAGAAACAAAATTGAATAAATTTAGAAATGCTGTAAAGAATTTCATAATTTAGTAAAATGATCTAGTTAAAAAATAATAATAATTACAATATAAGAAAAATGCTATAAAAGACGTATGTGTGAGATATTTTAAGAAGAGATACACTTTGTTACCAAGGAGGGGAGAGAGAAAAAAAATAGTGAGATATCAGATGGGGTTACTTCTGAGCAGAGATAAAACAATGAACAGGAATTCACCTAACAAGAATAGAGCTGGGATGGAGGACAGAGAAGATGAGTTCCAGAAGCATTTGTGTTAACACAGAAAATACAACATTTTCTGGCAACCGCACACATTCTGGGAAGGTTAGAGCATAGGTAGCCTATCAGAAAGGAGAGATCAGTCAAGAAAGGTCACAGTACAGATGTTCAAAGATATTATATATCATGCTAAAATATCTGGAATTACCTTTTAGGCAAGTGAAGAAATGATACAATCAGAAAGAATACCTGCTTGCCATGTTTACACTGGGGATGGTCATAACTCCCATCTCCAACATTTCCTATGTTAACTAATCATAATGCTTTTGCTAAACCCAGATACTGAATTCTCAACACAATGATCCATACTATCCCTTCCAAGTGATCAAAGTAATCTATGATTTATCCCTGTTTTAAAATACTGTTTAGGTTGGGGGAGGGGAGAATGCAAAGGCATGTACGAGAAGAAGAGAAATCAACAAGAGTTTAGATTTGAAATAATGTGGGCCTGAACTAAGGGAGCAGTATCAGTGGAACAGAAAGAATAGATTTGAATAATTTAACACATAGGCCAAGGATTATATCCCGGTTTCTTAGTTTGATAATTGATATACAGGAGCAGAGAAATAAATTCTAACATGCTAAATGTGATGGCCCAGTCTTTCAGGTAGAGATTTCTATTTGGTACTTAAATTGGGGGATCGGGGAGACCTCAGCCGAAGATAAATATTAGAGAGTAACTGAAGTCACGAGAGTTGAGAATGTGGCCCAGCATAAGAGAGCGAAAAATGGATAATAAAATTACAGGAAATAGCAAGAACTAACGGTTAGAAAAGGAAAAACATAGGATATCGTAGGCATTTTATTTACATGACCACATTTAATTTTCCAATAACACAAGGGGTGTGTGTATGTGTGTATTTGTATTATAGATAAGGAGAGAGATTAAGCAGTTTGCCTTAGGACACACAGCCAGTATACAGCAGAGGCACTATTCACAACCAAATGGCTCTGACTCCAAAACAGTCTTTCCTCTATACTATAGTGCTTCAAAATCAACTATTCTTGGCCTTTTATTTCTTTCTCTCATCCCTTAATAGAACTGCATGCATACATATCTGCTCTCAAAGAAGTTAACAACTAAATTAAAAATGAGTCCAAATACACAGAAGTTTTAGTCACCTCCAACAAAAGTTCTATCCTAAAAGTAAAATATATAACAAAATTAATAATGGTGGTATTAGTGGAAGGTTAAAGGAATCCAGAGCTAGAGACTGCCTGGGCTCAAATCTCAGCTCACTACCTACTGTGTAAAGAAGAATGAAAAAATATCAAAACATCTTGTTGTAAATATTTACATAGTTAGCTATAATCACATCTCTTTGCCTCTTGGGTGAATGGCTCAATAAAGTTTTCTTCATCTTTTTTGAGGTCAGACATCTCTTTGAGAATCTATTAATAATAAAAGATACAAGCTAGCTCCCTCCAAAAAATGTACAATCTTCATTTTAGGAGGGTCACAGACATCCTGCAAACTATGTTTAAAATACTGGTTTAAATCACTCTATGGGGAGGTCACTTAACTTCTCTCTGCCTCCTCTTAACAGGACTGCTGTGAGGATTAAATGAACAAATATTAAATATTTAGATTAATGGCTGATATACAGAAAGCACCATATGTTTTAGCTATTTATTAGTATTATATTATTGGTACTATTACTACTACTACTAATACAATCTCCCCTTGTCCAACAATCATTACTAAGATGTTTTTAAGTGTTACATTTCTAGCACACTGCTTCTGAAGACATCTATTGTATGCTAAATATTAATAGTATAGTATACTAAACAGACTCTGGAGTCAGACTGCCTAGGGCTAACTCCCAACCTTGCCATTTATTAGTTGAGTGACTCTAGGGTAGTTCATTTAACTGCTATTGTCTCAGTTTCCTCTTCCATAAAATGGGGGTAATAATAGTATCCATTTTTCACTGGGTTGCTGTGAAGTTTAAATGAGTTATAAAGTACATATGAAGAGCTAAGGACAATGACTGCAGTGAAATATAAATTTTCTATTATTAAACACAATAATTTTTAAAACTGTAAATTAGTATATATTAAGTGTTAATTATATACCACGTGCTAATGATAAGCTCTTGATAAACATTATTACATTTGTTCCTTACAAAACCTCTTATACAGATGGTGGGGAGGAGGCTTAGAAAGGTAAGTATCAGAGTCATACTGCTATCAAGTGGCAGAAATAGAATGCAAATCCAAATATTTCTAGCTACAAAACTGGTGGTCTTTACTTTTCAGAATGGATTCTTGGCACATATGTCACCCCTACCCTGTCCTCTCCAGAGCTAGTCGTAGAGAGGCATAATCAAACACAGCATTCTTTTTTCTGATCCCAGAAGCAATAGTACAATCCTCCCCTTCTGCATACAGCCCTCCACACAGTTACTATCAATAGAACCAAGGTGGCATGAGAAAAGAAATCAGCTTGTCATCCTTGCTATTTCAACAGTCTCTCACACAAGTAGAAGGGAAAGTTTTCCTCTTTATTATTCAAGTAATCTATGAACAACAAGAAAAAATCCTTTTTACATGTAAGGTTACTTATATAAGTTTTTCTTAAAGAAAACTATTAACTGATTTAAATAAAACTCAAGGATCCTATAAAGACACCACATGGTTTTTATCCTATGCCCTTCAGAGTCTTAAGGTTCTGTAGAGGTGAGCTAAAACTCAGAAAAAGTGAAGTCAGCTGATCCCAAACTTTGGCTTCAACTAGAGCAACTCTGCTTTGTATCTGTTCTATCAGAGTTCTTCATAAAATTTCATTTGGAGGAAGAAAGTTTTTATTGCCAAATATTGAAAATATTGAAAAAAACACTATTCTATAGGATACTTGGAATTCACAAAATTTTAAGCCCAGAGTTTCAAAACAATCAAATATCCCATTTTTCTCTAATGGTGGGTGGGGACTACTACTTACTCTAAATCAGGGTTACTAAAATCTGTTGGGTAACCTAGAGTACACTAATTGACTACATGATGTTCCAGTTACTACAGCAAACACTAATAATTCCAACTAGAAGACTAAGACTAATTAGTTCACATCTATCCTGATTTAATTCCTCTCTTTTCTAGTTACACTGGCTACCCCTTTCCCCAGTTATAGGCTAAAAGCTGATTATGTATAATCCCTGAAGAACAAGTCTTTAAAATGACAGAGTGGAATACAATAAGAAGAAGTTTACCAAAATAAACATACCATTCAGTCAAACTGTGGTTAATGAAAATATATGCCTGATATTATAGAAATCATACTTTAACTTCTCCCAGAGCTGAAAAGGGCTCACAGACAAAAATTATGGCAAGGCCATAGGGTAGGTGAGCTACAATTCTAAACCTAAAAGTAACAATGAGGGAACAAGTAAGCTTACTACTATATACTACAACAACAACTGAATTATTATATAACTAATACCTGTACATACTATGAGGTAATAGGGAAAAGTTTTGAGATCTTATTTAGTAAGGTTATAAATAATTATGCATATATCTATGTAACATATACATATGGAATAAGAAGATATGTAGAACTGAAGTCAAAGGTCTGGACAGTGATAGTGAACAACTTATTTTTCACTTTAACATTGTCCAAAAAGGGAGTATTAGATGACAAGAGAGAAGAAACACTGAGAAAGAGAATGAGGAAGACTCAATACAGATGGGAATTCATACAAAGATTTAGAAAGGATCACAGACACACACACACACACAAAATGGAATGGGTAAAATCCCAATGAAAGAGGGGTACAAAAATTCAGAGAAAGAGGTTGATGGAGACCCACAGAGATGAAACAGAAAAGAAAGAAGGGGGGGAATGGTGGGGGCAAGAGAGAGAGTTGTTACAGATAAAGAAATCTGAAAAGGGGGGTTGACACAGACCAAGAGAAAGGGACAAAAACCCAGAGACAGAAAGACAGAGACCCAGAGCATAGAGTGAAAGGGGTAGAAACCCAGAAAGGGAAACAGAGACTGAAGAGAAAAGGGCTAAAGAGATTGATAAAAAAATGATAGAGAGTTCGATCAGTAGCGGGAGCGGAGAGCGGACCCCAGAGAGTCCTGTGAAGCCCCACTGCCGCCGCTGGCCTATTTACCATCACAGGCCTATTTACCATCACACATCGGGAGGAGCCGCAGCTGCAGCCGGCCCCTGTCACCATCACTGTAACCATGAGCAGCGAGGCCGAGACCAGCAGCCGCCCGCCGCCCCCGCCCTCAGCGCTGCCGACTCCAAGCCCAGCACCACGGGCAGCGGCGCAGGGAGCGGTGCCCGGGCAGCCTCACATCGGTGGCACCTGCCGGCAGGGACAAGAAGGTCATCGCAAGGAAGGTTTTGGGGACAGTAAAATGGTTCAATGTAAGAAACGGATATGGTTTCATCAACAGGAATGACACCAAGGAAGATGTATTTGTACACCAGACTGCCAGGAAGAATAACCCCAGGAAGTACCTTCGCAGTGTAGGAGACAGAGAGACTGTGGAGTTTGATGTTGCTGAAGGAGAAAAGGGTGCGGAGGCAGCAAATGTTACAGGCCCTGGTGAAATTCCAGTTCAAGGCAGTAAATATGCAGCAGACCGTACCCATCACAGACGCTATCCACGTCGCAGGGGTCCTCCACGCAATTACCAGCAGAATTACCAGAACAGTGAGAGTGGGGAAAAGAATGAGGGATCGGAGAGCGCTCCTGAAGGCCAGGCCCAGCAACGCCGGCCCTACCGCAGGCGAAGGTTCCCACCTTACTACATGCGAGACCCTGTGGGCGTGGACCACAGTATTCCAACCCTTCTGTACAGGGAGCGGTGATGGAGGGTGCTGACAACCAGGGTGCCGGAGAACAAGGTAGACCACCAGTAAGACAGAATATGTATCGGGGTTATAGACCACGATTCCACAGGGGCCCTCCTCGCCAAAGATAGCCCAGAGAGGACGGCAATGAAGAGGATAAAGAGAATCAAGGAGATGAGACCCAACGTCAGCAGCCGGTCAGCAGCCGCCTCAACGTCGGTACCGCCGTAATTTCACTTACCGACGCAAACGCCCAGAAAACCCTAAACCACAAGATGGCAAAGAGACAAAAGCAGCCGATCCACCAGCTGAGAATTCGTCCGCTCCCGAGGCTGAGCAGGGTGGGGCTGAGCAAACGCCGGCTTACCGTCTCTACCATCGTCCGGTTTAGTCATCCAACAAGAAGAAATGAATATGAAATTCCAGCAATAAGAAATGAACGAAAGATTGGAGCTGAAGACCTTAAGTGTTTGCTTTTTGCCTGTTGACCAGATAACTAGAACTATCTGCATTATCTATGCAGCATGAGGTGTTTTTTTTTTTTTTTTTTGAGACAGAGTCTCACTCTGTTACCCTGGCTAGAGTGAGTGCCGTGGCGTCAGCCTAGCTCATAGCAGCCTCAAACTCCTGGGCTCAAGCGATCCTACTGCCTCAGCCTCCCGAGTCGCTGGGACTACAGGCATGCGCCACCATGCCCGGCTAATTTTTTTCTATATATTTTTAGTTCTCCAGATCATTTCTTTCTATTTTTAGTAGAAACGGGGTCTTGCTCTTGCTCAGGTTGGTCTTGAACTCCTGAGCTCAAACAATCTGCCCGTCTCAGCCTCCCAGAGTGCTAGGATTACAGGCGTGAGCCAGCATGAGGTTTTTATTATTTTTACCTAAAGATGTCTTTTTTGGTAATAACAACCGTGTTTTTTAAAAAATCCTGGTCTTTCTCAATATGCCTTTAAAGGTTTTTAAATTGTTTCATACTGGTCAAGTTGAGATTTTTAAGAACTTCATTTTTAATTTGTAATAAAAGTTTACAACTTGATTTTTTTCAAAAAAGTCAACAAACTGCAAGCACTTGTTAATAAAGGTCTTAAATTAAAAAAAAGAAAATGATAGAGAAGGAAAGAGATTCAGAGAATGGGAGGACTTACAAAAAATTCCCAAGCATTAATACATTTGAACTCATCTATCCTGGAACCTGACCAAGTCTTTCATCTCTCTAATCTTGAAACACTGAATTCTTATTCTTTCTCATCTTCACAGTGCCCTCAACTCATCCCTCAAATTGCCTCCTCAAGCTTCCTTTAGGCTCATGTTCTTATCACTGATCTCCCTTCCCAAAGCTTTCCCTGTGTTCTCGGAAACTTCAAAAAGAAACTTCCAGATAACCTCAATGAAGGGTTCTTTTTACTGCCTTGCCCTAGACAAAACCTGGATCTCACCCAAAGGCACTGGTTTCCTTGCAGTTCTCTCAAATGAAGACTGCTCTCACCCCTCAACAAATTCTACGCAGAGAAGGCAATAAATACTGTCAAACTGCGGTGAAAGCTGTCTGTTCTCAGACAACACTCCATATCTCCTTCCTCCCCAAAACCTCACATTGGCTATATACCCTCCCTGTCCCACCTTGTCAATGTCATCTCTCCACTTAGAGCCTCTCCTGCCATGAAGTCATACATGTGCCTGTCTACTGGTAATCTCTACTTGCATGTCTCACAGGCATGTCAAATTATTAATGTATTATTTCTTCCTCCAAAACTCTTCTTGCATATACACATAAGCAATACATAATGCTTCTGCTAGAAAAATGCCTACCAAATGTAGGACTGCCACATTCAGAGATGAATCATCTTTAACGCACTGACTGCCACACTAGAAAAAAATTTTCCTTGGGGCCACAGTGTTTTATGATGAAAATGGAATAAAAACTTCAAAAACAAAATGATACTTTCTAATTTAATAAAAAATTTGTTATTTTTTATTGTTTTCTGTGAGTTATATGCAACTTGAAATATAGTTCTTGTGGTTCCCAAGGTGAAGAGACGTTAGTTACATATGTTTCATAAATACAATTCACATGGCAGTTAATGCGTTAAGAATTTGTTAAGAATTTCACAGACATTTAGATCTCTTTCTCTCAGTAACCTATTCCTAAAGTGTCAGAACTGATAATAACTAACCTAAGCTTTCAACCCTAGAGCAGAACCCATCGTCTCCCACGAGAAGAATTATTAATAGTTTACTACTTGGTCTCTTGAATGATGCTAGTGCCACCAGAACAATTCAGAAGAACTGAAGATCATGAGTAGGGCAGTAAGAAGTTATCTGTTTGGTGGCTAGAAGTTTATGGGAAGTCTTGAACCTCTGTATTTCTGCATATCTTTAGAAAACTCTCCCTTTTTTGACAAAGAAGGACTATTATTTTCAATAATACACTCCTTCCCTCTTTCTTTCCTTCCTCCCTCCCTCCCTTTCTTTCTTCCTTGTTTTTGCTTTGTTTTTAATGAAGATACCCCAAAATTAATAGGTGTCCTTTGGAAAATTTGTGATGCTCAAGAGAAAGTTATGAGATAAATAAAATATTAGCAAGTATATTTCTTTTTACCACAGACAAAGGTTCACTCTCCTTTTAGTTAACCTCTGTTAATGACTTCTGGTTGTTCTTTATCTGTAAGAACATTTAAGATAAATAGGAAGCTAAGAGCAGCAGCAGGGAGGAAATTATACTCTAGGGCACACAAATGATAACAGCCAGTCACTTTGTTACCACCCCTCAAAACAGGATTAAGTCAGGTAAGGGCTAACTATGGTGGGTACTTCCCACCAAACCAAAACCAGATAGATAAGACATAAGGTGCTTTGCATTCAAAAGGTCTGACATTCTTCCCTTTCTGCTCTTTAACTTCATAAAAGTAAAATTAGTTAACATTTGTAAAGCATTGCCTGGTTTATAGGGAATGCTACATAAATTAAAACAAGTAATCAAGAGAAAATGTTTAGGAACTTTGTAAGGAGGCTCTTTCAAATGAATCTATATCTAGTGGTTCATGGAACAAATAATTCTGACCCAGGGGTATCATGAGGCCTGGCATCTAGTAACAAAAAACCATGAAGATGCAAAATTCCATTATAAGAGTGCTATGAACATAACAGATGTTGCATAATTTTATTTAGGAAGGGACAGGAAAAAGTAAAGACATGCCAAAACAGGTAAGATTAAACATAAAAATAGGCAGTTTGGTAGGTTAAAAGAAAAAAAAGTAGCATGAACAAAGTAATTGGGTTTAGAAATAAAAGAGTTCAAATACTTATGAGGTTTACAATCCCTAATAAAGCAGAGGCATCATTTAAACTTAAAAAAAAAAAAAAAACAACTGAGAAACAAGTATCAATAAAGGGCCACTTTGCTAACTATGACTATTAAAACATATTAGCTATGACACACATGTATATACACAATATGTGTGGGCATGTATATACAATCCTGGCTTAATACTAGGTATCCTCCCATATTATAGGCTCTGTCATGGAAAAAAAAAAAAACTTTTAAGGAGAAAATCTAAATAAAGCTTAATGAAAAATGATTAAAAATTATTATATTAGGAAAGAGTTATATGAAATAAGAATACTGGACTAGAAATCAAGAGGCATTATAGATCTAAGAACATCATATATTATATGCACAAAATCTGAAGTCCAAAATACCAAATGAACTTATCCAAAGTTATATTTATTTAGGCAAGAAAAAAAAAAATCAAGTGGTTCTCTGCCCTGTTTATCCCAAACCAATGAAGGAAAGAAAAATGTAAGAAAAGATTAAATATGGGAATAGGGGACAGTGACAGGCAGAAAGAAAAAGACCAAGGTAAAGCAGGAGAAACTGATTTTGTTTGCTTACAACTGTTAGTTATTGCATCTTCTAAAGAGAAAGATGGGGGGCAGGATTCACAGCACAGAATCTTCTTAAATTATCATTGTGTTCACAAAATTCAATGTGATCAGAAATAGTCATCAATTATAATAAGCTCTGTAATACTGTATCTTTCTTTTTCCCTAGCCAAGGACAGATTAAACTTGCTTTCCCATGTTTAACCCTCATTCTAGTCCTACCAAAGTCCTCCTGCTTCCTTTCCCCTCTAATTAACTTAACAAAATGACATAATTTTCCTCCCTCAAATAGGTTAACTATCAGAGGGCTCCATAAACACACAGTGAACATAGAAGTCTTAATAAAAATATACAAATTTGCTTGAGAACTGAAGACACGTATTTTAAAAAGAAGAAAATTCTTCAAAATTCAATCTCTTCATCCTCTCATTAACATTTTCCAGATAAAACTGATGACATACAATGACCCTATCTTGGGCTCAGAATCAACATGGGCCTTTGGAATTCCTCCATTCAATTAGCAAAACTGTCTCATGAGGGAAGGGGAGATTAATTTCTACAAGAATAACAAGTTTGTCATAATATTCAAAACATACATTCTGTCAAACCTACCTTCTCACCACTCGAGTAGAAGAAATAACGCAATCGGACTATGTTACAGTGATCTAGCTTTCTCATGATCTGGAGCTCTCGGTTCTGAAAAGGAAAGACATGAAAATATTTTTTAAAGGATAACAGCTATTCATCATCTTGACCAACATTCTTTTGAATAACATTAAACACTACAAACACAGGCTATAGATATGCTACTAAAAAGTATAATTTGTAAACTGGTACTGATCTGTAAGCTATTTGTTACTAGGTGATGACCTATTTGTTGTTACTGCTCTGCAATAAGATAAATACAGAAATTTAGAGTGTTGAGAATCTTTTATAGCAATTTGACAAAATAAATTTTTATCTGTGAATATGATAAGAATTGGGACCCATATTTTGTGTTTTTTAAAACTTCACTTTTCTAACAATTCATTTGCATTGTATTTCACAAAAATAATAGTCTTTGATGAACTGGAAATTGTTAAAACTGGTACTTTACCACAAATAGCTTAAAAAGCACTGGTACATAGTAAGTAAGAGATCTGAAATGACCTGTTACTAGTATATGTTTTCACAACTGTAATAAAAAAAAAAAAATCAAACTTCTCACCAAATAAATCAATTTGGAGTTAAAGAAAGCTCTTTCAATCCTATTGTTTTCTCAAATGCAATGGCAAAAAACCAGCATTAATTCCATGGAAAGAGCTTAGTTACTAAGTTTTAGAAAGAGTTACAATACAGCACACTAGAAACTGTACAATCCTGATAGATGTGTAGACCACACAAATAATTTTCCCTTTGGTACGTTTCAATTATGTCCATTCTTCATGGGAAAAAAAAAACAACTAAATAATACGATGATTTCTTAACACCATAGACTTTGGAGTAGTAAATTTAAATAGATTGTATATTAACAAAGAGTATATATTCCAACAATATACTTGGCTGCCAAAAATCCAGTTAATAAAATTATATCACACAGAAAGAACATAAAAATACCAGCTTAGGTGGCCAGAAAATAAAGTTTTAGTTGAAGTGATGATTTAGAAGAGCTACAAAATGTAAAATGTATACCTGGGAATCTGGAAAGGAAACGGTGTTATGGTTAGAAAAGAGGCCAAAAAGGAGGGAAGATGCATAGGGGCCAAGGAAGTAGATAAACAAAACTATACTACAGCAGGGTGGCCTCTAGCTCTTAGAAGATGAACACAGAAGTAACTATTCCTTTAAACTGACCTTCAAAGCTGGGCTTATATATACAGTGATACGTAAAATACTTTTATAAGGCACCAATCTTTCATTCCATTATTTGTTACAAAATGCTAGTAAATGAGTAAACAGAAAGAAAAACAGTATAACTGCTTTAACAAAAATAACTGCTGTACTGACGTTTGACTCTGCAGAGAGAAAGACACAGAAAATTTCATCAATTTCAAAACTGTGTCCAATTCCATTCCAGATTGAAGCTATTTCTCCAAGTATTTCCATACCTTGCCAATTCATGTTTAGGTAGCTATCTTCGCAGGAGAATTGCTAGTAAGTTAGCCAAGACTCATTCCTCTCATGATACATAGCTATTATAAGATTGACTGTTTTTAATACAGCTAACTATGCTAAAATAAGTTATCTCTTTTTCCAGACTCATTAACCAAGGTAACAGAGTGCTATTGAATTCCCAGATAAAAGAAGTTGTGTAAGATTCCTTTGATCAAAAGGAATGCATAAGTGAAGCAAGTACAAGGACCTAAATATTCATTTACATTTACTCTTCTGTTCATATTTTATTACTTTGGAAAGGAAGCTTACATTTTCTCACTTTAAAATTCCCTAAAAGACCCAAAATATAAATTTCATAGAACAATTTTATAAGTATTAATCAAGGCAATGTTACACAAAGTTTCATGCTTGAGATGTCTTTAAGTACACAACTATCCCAAACTAGCCATTTTTATTGAGTTATTCTTTATTAGTTGACTAATAACATGCTAACTCTATAGGAAACAATGTTATTCCATAAATATATTAATAGTATACCTATTTTGTGCCACACACTGTTCAGTGTTAAGGATATGGCAATGTCTAAAACTAACAAAATTCTTACTCTCATGAAACTTAGTCAATAAAGGAGAAGGAAGAATAAATAAACAATCTATTTTCACGTAGAGTCAGAAGACAGAACATAATAGAGAGAAAGGGCTACGTTTCAGGTAGGGAAATCAGAGAAGACTTCATGAAGGAGGTAAGACATGAACACAAACCTGAACAATACGAAGGTGAGAACCATGTGAAGATCTAACAGAAGAGCACTGTGGTTACAGAGAGTAGCAAATATAAAAACCTAGAGGTGGGCTTGGCATATTCAAGAAATGGCCAGAATAATAATGTGGGTGCATCGTTCCAAGTAGGGGGAGAGAGACAGTAGCTAAGTTCAAAGAGGTAGGCAGGGGCAATATCACATAAACTCTCATCAATCATGGTAAGAAACTGAATTTCACTCTAAACGTAAAGGGAAGTCAATGGAGGTTTGGACCAGGAGAGTGACATAATCAGATTTACCTTTCAAAAGAGCATTCTAAAAATTGCAAAGATGTGGAAACAACTCAAGTATCCATCAATACATGAGTAGATTAATAAAATGTGGTATATGTATACCATGGAGTTCTACTCAGCCATAAAAAACAATGGTGAACTAATACCTCTTAATATTATCCTGAATGGAGCTGGAGCCCATTCTTCAAAGTGAAGTATCACAAGAATGGAAAAACAAGCACCACATGTATCATTAAATTGGTACTAACTGATCAACACTTATGTGCACAAATGGAAGTAACATTAATCAGGTGTCCAGTAGGTGGGAGGGGGTAAGAGGGGATGGGTAAATTCGCACCTAATGGGTACAGCTTGGTGTCTGGGGGATGGGCACACATGGTTCTGACTTGGGTGGTGCAAACGCAATATATGTAACCAAAGTGTTTGTACCCCCATAATATTCTGAAATTTAAAAAATAAATGAAAATAAAAGTTGAAGAGAATAAATTTGAAGGGGAAAGTATTAATAGATCAAGAGTTCTGTTTTCTATCTATTAAGTTTGAAAACTTTATTAGACATCCACGAATGGTTCAGGGTAGAAGCTGGGACTGGAAAAAATGCATTTGGGGGTCATCTGAAAGAAGGAAATTTAAAGCAAGGGGACCTGATGGTATCACCTAGGGAAGAAGTTCATACAGGAAAAAAATATGCATGAAATTTTAAAAAGTGAATAAAGTAGAGTAGTTAATGGAGCAGGAAGAAAAACAGGAGAGAATGTTATCCTACAAGCCAAGTTAAAAAAAGTTTTCAGAAAAAGTGAGTGACCATTTATGTCAAAAGCTGTTGAGAGACTAAAATAAAAATAGAAAAATGACAATTGATATGGCAAATGCAGGATGTAGGTGACTCTTACAAGAATGGTTTTAGTATAACAGTGGAAAAAAACACATGACTAGATTGTATTAAATCGGGTGCAGGGGGCACAAGGTAATAAGGGGTTAGGAAAGTTTAAAAAGAGGAGAGATTTCCAGCTATAGTGGAATGAAGAGATCACCAAATCCACTCCTCCAAAATACCTACAACTGAACTACATCGTAGAAAACAACCATTTCAGGGCTCTGGAAATCAATTAAGGGAAAGAACAAATTGAGAAGCATTTATTCATGAAAATGATATTCAGCATTTATTCATGAAATGATATTCATGAAAATGGTAACTGCCAGATATTACAGTTAGGACAATGGAGGAAAGTAGCCTCTTGCCAGGGGATGCTACCAGCCCCCTCCCACCACCCAATTCAATCAGTGAGATAGCTTTATGAGGGCACAGAATTTTGCTTCTAGAGGGCCTATCATCATTTAGGACAGAGAGCAATGCAGAAACCCATGTGCGATGGCACTGGCAATAAAAATAGCAAATTTAATAGGAAACAAAAGGGAAAAGCCCGTAGCTCTGCTGCAATGAGACTGCAGTCCCAGCTGGGGAAAATGACAGTCTGGCAGGACACCCAGAAATTTAACAGGGAGATCCTAGAAATGAGAGAGACACAGAGGGCCTACATAAGCTCCCCACACAGCTCTGGCTGACTGACAGGCTGTGCACACATGCAGGGGAGGCCCAAGAAGGCCTCAGAGAAAGTAAAAGCTGAGGCCAACTTGAAAACTGTCTGAATTTTCAATGTACTCCCCAACCCACAAATGGAATCATTGGAAAAAATGATGGAAGTCTTATAAATTCAAGATGTTAAACAACAATCTCTAAGCAATAACTGGCTGATCACTAAGCTGTGCAGACAAAGGGTCGATCCCTATGAAGTCAGGATAAAAAATGAAAATGAGAATTAAAATTTTAATGTAGAATTCCAGGGCTTCTGTTGGAGAGAACGATTCTACAGATTATATCTATATAAGTTACCAAAAACAAAACAAACCAACAAAAAACCAACCCCAAAACAACCACTTTCAGGAGGTTTAAAAAAAAAAAAATCCCAGAGCTGCTATATTACTTAGAATGTCCAATTAAAAAAAAAAATTGTGAGATAGCAAACAACAGGTAAGTTAACTGGTACTCAGGTATTAAAAAAAAAAAAAAAGGCAGTCAATAGTAATTAAGTCTGGGTGGACACAGCGCTTAGATTTAGCAGACAAAGAATACAAAGCTATTATAATTAAGTTCAAAGAATTAAAAGAAATCATATTTTTTAAATTACAGAAAAATAAAAGAAAAACATGACAATTACACAACAACTAGGGAATTTTAATAAAGAAATACTAACTTTTAAAACAAAAATTAACTAGAGTTGGAAAGTGTAATAACAAAAATGAAAGATTTGCTATGGACTCAAGAGAATGTCTGAGACGTCACTAAAAAATCCATGAACTTGAAATTAGAGAATTAGAAATTACCCAATAGAAAGGACAAAGAGGAAAAATGATTGCAGAAAAATGAACAGAGTCTTAGAGACCTCTGGTATAAAATAACACATACCAATCAATATATGTGTAAAGGCAGCATCAGAAAAAGAGGAAAAAAAGAAAGGAGAAAAAATGTCTGAAGAAATAATGGCTGAAAACTTCCCAAGTGTGATGAAAAACACTAATCTCCCAAACCATGAGGCTCAATGAACTCCAAATATGATAAACATAGGCATCCACATGTAGGCACATCACATTCCAACTGTTTGAAGCCATAAAGCAAAAAATCATGAGAGCAGTTAACAGAAAAATGATTCATCACATACATCGGAAAAACAATACAATTAATGGCTGACTAATCATCAGGAAAAAACAGAGGCCAGAAGGCAGGAAAAAAAAAATGTCCAAGTGCTGAAACAGAAAAAAAAACTGTCAATGAAGAATGCTATTTACAGCAAAACTATTCACCAAACATGAAAGGAAGAATGAAGACATCCTCAAATTAAAAAAAAAAAAAAAAAAAGGAGAATATTCTAAAGTAAAAGACTTGTTTTAATTATTTTAATCTTGCCATCCATTACAGATATGTTGCAAAAGACTTGTCTTATAAAAAAATATTAGAACAAGTCCCTCGAGCCGAAAGAAAATGACAGTAGATGTTAATTTGAATCCACAAGGAGAAATGAAGAGCACCAGAAATATTAAATATAAGTGAGAAATATAAAACACTGTATAAACACAGTTTTCATTTTCTCCTCTTAATTTCATCAAAAGATGTAAGACATAAGCAATAATAACAGTGTATTGTTGGATAGATGTAATACATATGATAACAATAACACAAAGGGGGGAGAAAATGAAGCTATAATGGAACAAAGGTGCTATATTTTACTAAAATAAAGTCAGTATTAACCTGTGATAAATTGAAATTCAAATTCTAATCCTCAGAGCAACCACTAAGAAAATAAATTTTTTAGTGTTAAAAATCAACATCAGACCTAAGATGATACACTAAAAAATATTTAATACAAAAGGTGGTAGTAAATGAGAACATAGGAAAAAACAACACAAGAGCTATAGAAAACAAAGAACAAAATGCCACAGGTAATTCCAATCACACCACACACTATATAAAGTGTGAATGAACTATGCACACAATCAAAAAGCAGAGTTATCAGGCTGGATAAAGAAGAAAGTTGCCACCATACTCTATCTATGAAGATATACTTTAGATTCAAAGACACAAACAGCTTGAAAGTAAAAGGATGGAAAATGATATACCATGCAAGTAGTAACCAAAAGAGAGCTAGAGTGACAAACATTATTAGCAGACGAAATAGATTTTGAGAGAGAGAAAAAGAGAGAGAGACAGACAAACCCCGACCCTCATTGCCTACAAAATAAAGTCTAAATCACTTCATAATCTGGCCCCTCCTTATCAATTTAATCTTCCACTCACGACCAATGTGAACTCTACATTATAGCTAGATCCAACTTTTACTCTTCCTGAATATATTGTTTCATTTCCAATTCTAAGCTACTGACTACACTTATCATCACTGGAGTGTCTTGACCCTCCCTCCAACCTACAGACATTCTAAAACTATCCTTTAAGTGCCTACTTAACTCCCACTTCTTTCATGAGGCCATCACTAATCTTTTCCTACAGCACTTACAAATATTTGGCATTCACTATATACTCTCTTGGTTTTGTTTATAGAAATCAGATATTACATTATAGTCATCATATAGATAGACACCCATGCACACACCTTGCCCAACCAACTTACTATAAGTGTTTTAAGAGCAAAAGTTGAATTTTGTCTTTCTGTATCATCCACAGAGCTCTCACAGGCTACAGGCTACTTTGTTTCTGTAACTGCTTCTACGTTCCCACTTGCTGTAGACCAGTTATTTTCCAAACTATGGGTCCCAGATGATCAGCATTGAGAAGAGAGTGGGTAAGGAGAATAGAATACAACAGAACTTAACTTTATGCACACAGTAAGAATTTTTTCATGAAACTTGTAGGTAATTTTTCTGTGTTCAGCCTCCAGAGTAGCTGGGACTACGGGCATGCGCCACCATGCCCGGTTAATTTTTTATACATATTTTTTTAGTTGTCCAGCCAATTTCTTTCTATTATTTTTAGTAGAGACGGGGTCTCGCTCTTGCTCAGGCTAGTCTCAAACTCCTGAGCTCAAACGATCCGCCCGCCTCGGCCTTCCAGAGTGCTAGGATTACAGGCGTGAGCCACCACGCCCAGACATTTCCATGATTACTTAAAAAATAAAATGACTACCCAAGATGGAATAAATATCACATTGGTATTAAAAATACCTGAAAGGCATTTTTAAAGGAAGAATTATCCTTTTGCTTTAACCAATAACCATTAACATGTATCCACATCTAAAGCAGATACAGAGGCTTTTAATCTTTTTTACATTACCTGACATCTCACACTTAAAAAAAAAAAGAGGAGGAGGATGAAAAACTTCTGGGAGCTAAAAGCATGTAATCAAGGGATTCCCATAAGGGTACTTTATGTACCATTATGTAAAGTTCAATAAAGGAAAAGTGAACTTTTAGGTGAAGAAACAATCAGCAAGCTTAATACTGTGGGTGTATGGTAGGCAGCACATGGCTGTCATCTTTTCTTCTTCAAAGTTTATTCTATCTGGAGATCTTTACCCCCACCACAGAAAGCTCTAATTTCATAAAATCTAGTAAAACAGGATTCACTTCAAAGGTTTTGCTTTAAAGAATATTTTCCCAAAATATATCATCTGCAAAAAATGAGGGCTAGCCCAAGTTTCATTATCTATCCTCAGTAATCACACTGGTTCTAAAAAGGCATTTAATCCATCTCTAAATCTTTGATTCCACAGTAAATTCAGGTCATACCAAAAGACCTTACAGTTGGCTTAAAAAAAAAAAAATCAGCTCAAAATAACTCCATGTGTACAACAAATATTTTGAAGCCAACTAGTCAGAATTGGGGCCCTGAGCATACAAAAATTCATAATCCTTAAATGTTTCTTACTCTAATGAGTAAAGTAAACCAGTAATTGTGACACAATGTGATTAAGTTGAGCTCACTCAAAGTGCTATCAATACTTGGGGACAGGAGCTAAGAAAAAACTGCTTATTACTTTGTAAAATTCTAGAAAGGGGTCAGACAGAAAAACTTAAATACAGGGATACAGAGTTTAAATATTACAAGTCATAAAGAACCACTGATATGTTTTAAGAAAGAAATTTGTTTTGGGAAGGTCAATAGCTATATTTAAAAAACAGTTAACTAAAGTAGGAGATGTATAAATAAAACTAGGACCTGCACTGAGCTAGAAACAGTGAAAATGGAAGGAAGAAAATGAGTCTGAGAGGCAAGATCAACAGTTAATTGATCGCCTACTGCTGCTGGATTGGTAAATAGAAGGGGGGAGTTGATAACTAACAGGCTTCTGACTTGTGACTATTAACACAGCAGTATAGTTCACTGGCCTAGGAAGCTGTTTTGGAAGCAGGAGGGAATGAGTTCAGTTTGAGACATGTTCATTTTGAAATAACTGAGGAACCCTGAAATGGAAAGGTCCAGAAAGCAATCTGATATGTTCATCTTATTCTCTAGCAATAGTTCTGTGTGGTTCTTAAAGCCACAGGAGTATATAAAATTGCCTATACAGGTTTAGTATCCCCTAACTGAAATGCTTGGGACCGGAAGAGTTCCAGATTTCGGATTTTTTCAGATTTTGCATTATCCTTATCACTTAATCATACCAAATCCAAAAATCCAAAATCTGAAATGCTCCAATTAGCACTTCCTTTAAACATCATGTCTGTGATCAAAAAGTTTCAGATGATGGAGCATTCCGAATTTTCGATTTGGGATGCCCAACCTGTAAAATAAGAAAAGAAGTAGCCAGACTCCCTAGCAACAGAAAAGTCTATAAAGGATACCAAAAAGAAATTAGTTACAAAGTAGAACTTGGACAGTGGTGTCAAATAAGCCCTAAGAAAGGTGAGATATTCAAGAAAGAATCCTGGAGAATACCAATATTTAAGCAGACAGAGGAAAAGGAATCAACACGAGACTGAAAATGAAGAGATGACCCAAAGAAATAATATCCTAGAACAGAGTTTAGTAAACATTTTCTACAAAAGGGCCAGATAAAAAATTCTTTAGGCTTGTAGGTGTGCACTACCACTCAACCACTCAACTCTGCAGTTGTGGTAGAAAAGCAGTCATCCACAGTATGTAAAAGAATGGATGTGGCTGTGTTCTGATAAAATTTTATTTACAAAAACAGGTGGCAGGCCCACAGTTTGCCAACCCCTGCCCTAGGAGCCAAGGAAGGAAGTGTCTTACATTCAATCTCAACTTTTCACTTAATACATATACATATACATTATATACACCATGGACTTTCTATATTAATTTATGGACTAATGCTCTGGAAATCTATGATGATATTTTCCTATAACATTTAATTACTGTATAAATTAAAATTTTAAATTGTAAATTATAGTTATAAATAACATACTGCCTAGGTAGGCTTAAAATTTTCTAAAACAAAATTCCAATTTTATAGGCCAGGCGTGGTGGCTCACACCTGTAATCCTAGCACTCTGGGAGGCCGAGTCGGGAGGATTACTGAAGGTTCAAGAGCAGCCTGAGCAAGAGTGAGACCCTGTCTCCACTAAAAAAAAAAAACAGAAAGAAATTAGCTGGACAACTAAAAATATGTAGAAAAAATCAGCAGGGCATGGTGGCGCATGCCTGTAGTCCCAGCTACTTGGGAGGCTGAGGCAGAAGGATTGATTGCTTGAGCCAGGAATTAGAGGTTGCTGTGAGCTAGCCTGACGCCATGGCACTCTAGCCCAGGCAACAGAGCAAGATTTTGTTTCCAAAAAAATTCCAATTTTAAAGAAACAATAAGCAGGATTCACGCATACTACTTTCTCCAACCAGCTACACAAACTATTAATACTTGCCCAGCACAGAAAGAGAAATGGAAGAGAAATGACAGAAAGGATGCCTGTAGAGCCTAAAGGGACTCAAAGATTTCTATTTTCTTTCAGCAAATATGGACTGCTAAAGTAGCTATAAATCAGGTTCTTGAATGCTTAGTTTTCAGAAGCCCTAGCATGTAAGTCGACACTAACTTAAGTGTGCATTCCTTTAACCCTGTATCTTTGAAAGCCTATATAATAATAGTATGTTATTGGCAATAACAACGACGATGCCAACAACTACAGAATATTGAGAAATTACTATGAACCAGGCACTGTGCTAAGAGCTTTATCTTTGTAACTTCATCCACAAACCTATCAGGTAGGTAACATTATCATCTCCAAGTGAAGAGGGGGCGTCGGCATAGAGAGGTTAAGGAATTTACTAGCAAACAGCAGAGGTAAGATTTAAATTAGGTATGTCCCCCCCCTGCCCCCCAGAATGCTTTCTGCAAGACACAAAATTCTCTTGGTCTTCCTCCTTCCTCACTGGCCAAATTTGCAGTTTTCTTGGCCAGTTCTTCCTAATCTTCCTATTTTTTAAACACTGAAGTAGCCGCAACTCAGTCTCTCACCTCTTTTCAGCTGTTTCTATTACCTTTTCTAGTCTCAGGACTTTAAAGGCTGATGACTCCCAATTGTATATCCCTACACCAGACCTGTCCTATGAACTCCAGAATCTTTTAACCAACCACCTGCCTGACAATTCTTCTGTGTCTAATATACATCTCAACTTAACATGTCATAAGCAAAGTTCCTGATCTCCCTTAAACCTGCTCCACCCCGACCTTTGCCCACGTCAACTGTTGACAATTTCATTCCTCCAGTTACCCAGGCCAAACACCTTGAAGTCCTGAGACCTCTTTCTCTCTGACCTCCCATTTCAATCTTTTGAGAAATCCTGTTGGCTCCATCTTCAATATATATACCCAAGATCCCAGCAATTGTACTCTTGGGCATATATCCTACAGAAATGAAAATTTATGTTCACACAAAAACCTGCAAGTTAAAGTTTTAAAGCAGCTTCATTCAGAATGGCCACCAGATGTTCTTCACTGGATGAATGGATAAACAAACTACAGCATATCCATACCGTGGAATACTATTGAGCAATAAAAATAAATTAAATCATTGATACATGTAACCATATAAATGAATCTCCAGAAAACTATGCTAAGCAAAAAAAAAAAATTCAATCCAAAAGGTTACATACTGTATACGATTCCATTTATGTAACATTCTTGAAAGAAAAAAATTACAGAAATGGAGAAAAGATTAGTGGTTGTTGCCAGAGATTATACTGGGTTTTAGGGGTGGAGGGATGGCAAAGAGAGAAGTCAATGTAGTTATAAAAGGCCAATAAGAGGACCCTTGTAATATTTCATATCTTGACTCTCACAGTGGACAGCATAAAAGTCTGTATTCTTGATAAATTTTGTATGGCAATTATGAAAATGTGCCTCTCGATCTCCCACTGCAAGGTACATCATTGCCCAGTGGTCCCAGCAGCCGAGCTATCAGACCCATTCTCTTGCTGGGGCCAAGCTTCCCATGGGCTGTTCCCAGCCAATGACTAAGCATGGCATGCATACTTTATGGAGGCCTTTTCCCAGAAGAAACTTGACTTCTTAGCCGGACAACTTTGGTTTAAGGATTCCCATAGGCTATGCTATTACTTACAGCTGTACTTGCAGTGTAAGATGTTTCCTTATCCAACCTGCTGCTGTCTTTCCCTTTCTCTTCCACCTGGTTTTAGTTTCCATTTGGTTAGTACCAGTTTCTATAACGCAAGAACACTGCTACACATGGCACAAATAAAAATTACTATTTCTTTTAGTTGCCTGTCAGTTTTATTAGCAAATAGATTTTCCACAAATGACTTAAACAGCCATATAAAAAAAATAATTAGGTGCCTGAAAATATATAATAGGATTATCAAATTTAAGAGGAAGTAAAACAAATAGGGAAGAAAAAAACCCCACATGAATAGCAGTTCGTAACAATTCAGGCCCCTAAACATAAAGAATATAGAGCTTAGCTATAAGGAGTTTTAAAATTTAGAAAATGTTCTCATAATACTTTCATTTGAGTCACACAATACTAAAGAAGAGAAAGGGGAAAACACAATATTTATTGAGTTCTTTTATGCACAAAACATTGGGCTAGAGCACTGCTGTTTTAATACTATTCCCATTTTATAGATGATGAAACTGAGGCTCATAAAATTAATAGATATGCTCAAGCTTTCAAAACACCTAATTAATGTATATGCTCAAGCTTTCAAAACACTATCTTCTAGTCTTCTAGGCTGTCTCCAGAACGTATTCAGAGAATAATCATATCTCTAAGGATCAAAAACAGCCATTATCCTTTCTCACTCTCCAAAACAGTATACACTAAAAGTAGGACACTCTCCATTCACAACAGAACAATAGTGATACTTCACATCTCCACTTCCCCATCCCAACCACAGAACATGTGAAATCAAGCAGGAGACCTGAAACCTATGACTTACATAGTTCAAAGGAGAACTGGGATTAATAGTTAATGACGCTAAAATCCCTAATTAATTAAAAATGCAATTTATGGATTTTCAAATTGGAAAAGCCAGCCTCAACAGCCATAAGGGACTTTTGGGATAGGTTGAGCTTCTGCCTGTAGTAATAGTAAAGGTCTCTTACTTTAATTAGGTACCTAGATGAACTTTACCCCTACACAAGAATTTTCTACCACAAGCACTTCCAAACTGCCCAAGTGAAGTAGTTTATTTAAGTCACAGTATAATGGTCACAGAGGGAAAAAGGCATTCAAATCGTAGGTAAAAATACTACTGAAATGAAACTTGTTATACTAGAAATTATTTAAAAACTGTAGTGTCTTACATATAGTTTATGGGACTACTGATACAGGGATAGTTATTCTTGGTTTTATCTTTGACCTGTATTCTTTTCACCAAAACAAAATGTCTCTCACTGCCACTATGTTTCAGCAGGTTTGTTTATTTAAGTGGGCAAGGAGAAGATCCTATTCTAACCTTTTGCTAGAAACACCTCATTACTTAATGCAATCCCAAACAGCAGGTATGTAAATGAAAGATGTTAATTTTTAAATTCTCAGAGAAATTCCTATTGTATGATAATACAAAGAAAGAAATTGGCCAATATATCAAATTTTATTTTCTGGCCATAACCATCAGTAAACAGTTAACATTAAGGGAAGAAAACAAGAATAATTAAATTCCACAAAGGAAGGGTGATACAACAGAAAGAACTGAGCTTGGTGTAAGGCAGTCTGCCACATTTTAGCATGTAGGTTAAAAAAAAAAAAGGAAAGAAAAAATAAAAACTATACAATAACAACAAACATAATAAAATACTTAGGAATAAACTTGAGAAATGTCAAAAGCCTACATAAGTAAAACTCCTAAAAGACATGAAAGTTGATTTGAACAAATGGAAAGATATTTGTTATTTCTAGATTGTTGCTCCATAAATTAATATAAATATATTGGAGACAGAAACGTCTCAGGAGTTTTGCAGAGCTTTGCCCTGAAGGAATATGTGAACGTGTTAGTTTGCGTATCGAAAGCTGTTTGACCTCAGGAGGGCATCTCTGAAAGACAGTAGAGGCTGCATCCCACAGTGGTACCAGGATTCTCAGACCTAAGGTTTGGACTTGCGTTGTAAAGCAAGGCAGGTCTGCTAAAAACTACAGGATGAGAGCTGATCAAAGAGTGCCCAACGGACAAACAGCCACCTGTGGCTAAAAGCAATTAGTCCAAGGAACAGGTCCTGCTTAAACTCCGGACTACCTATCTCCATTCACAATAACCTGATAAAGAAAATATGGAGCCAATATATCTCTGTTTAACCCCTCTGTTAAGTGATAAATTTACCTTAGAACTTAAGAAGTTAGTCTTTGAAAGATTTTGTAACCATTGGTTCACGTAGAAAGAGTTAGTTAAGGGATCTGAAGAAACCTTTTGAAAAATTGTTAACCTAAGAGGTACTACCTGTTGTTATGTAAATCAGTTACCCCTAGCAACCCATCACTGTAACCTATAAATGCCTGTGTAAAACTTCACTCATGGCCTCTGAGATTGACGGAGAAATCTAGGCCCTCTGAGCACCCGCTTTGCCTATAATCTTTATAAATCTATAAAACTATACCTTCGTCTCTGTGTATTCTTTTATTTCCATTATTTTCCATTTTCTATTATTTTCTTATCCTTTGTAACCCTACCACAGGGACCCAATTTTTTGCTGGGAGCGTGGCCCCCTCCCTGCACTGGATAATTCAATAAATATGTCAGTTCTTCCCAAATTAATTTATAAATTTAATGAAATCTCAATGAAAAATACCAACAAGCCTTTTTACAGAGTTAGACAAATTGATACCAAAGTTCATATGGAAAAATGAACATAGAAAAATAGGTAGGAATACACCAAAAAGTAAAGCTACAAGGGCAGATTAGCCTTAGGAGACATTAGAACATACTATAAAGCCTCTATAATTAAAACAGTATAGTAGTGACACAGGAATATGCAAACAGCCTAGTAGAATAAAATGGGAAGTCCAGAAATAGACCCAAGTACATGTAGAAACTTAGCATCTAGTAACAGTAACATCCCATATCTCTGGAACAAAGACAGCCTTTCTAATAAATTGTACTCAGACAACTAGTTAATGATTTAGAAAAGATAAAATTAGATCAGCAGCTCATACCATACACAGGACGAACTCCATACACACAGGAATAAACTCCAAATGGATAAGGGATCTGCATGTAAAAAGTGAACCTCTGATAACTACTAGGAGAAAATATACAAGAATTTCTCTTTAATCTGAGTATAGCAGAAAGGCTTTCTAGTCGTAACACAAAATCCAGATAAAAGAAAAGAACAACGCAACTGCATAGCAGGAGGAGGAAGGGACTCTTACACAGCAAAAGAATACCATATACAAAGTAAAATACTACATATGTCACAACTAAGGATTATTTCCATAATAAAACACTCTTCAGAGTTGATGGGGAAAAACGAAACACTTCTTTTTTTAAAATGGAAAAAAGAAACCAATTCACATGCATTCATAAAAACAAATAAAATGGACCTTAAACAGATGAAAAGATGTTTAAATGCACTCAAAATAAAAAGACCATAAATTAAAACTACACTGATATATCATTTCTCACTTATTAGATTAGCAAAAATTGAAAAAGTGATGCAACTTTTATAAGGAAGCTATGGAGAAACAGGTACTCATATATTACTGGAGAGAATGTAAATTGGTACAACCCTTATAGAGGAGAATTTAGCAATATCAGAAACAAAACCACATATGTGTTTATATTTTGACTCAGCAGTCCTACTTCTATTAATTTGCTCTGATGTAATACCTCTAATATAAAAATACATATGCACAAGGTAATTCATAGCAGCCTTCTTTGAGACTGCAAAATACTGAAAACTACTTAAACATCCATGAATAAGAAAATGATTGAATTAATTATGCGGCTGTAAGAGGAATGAGAAAAATCTCTGAATTGATGTGCAATGGTTTCCGGGAAATATAACTAAGAGAAAAAACAAAGTACAAAAGAGTATCTTTAATATGCTACCTTTTATGTAAGAAAGAAACCAAGAAAATTACACATCTCTGATCATTTGTGCAAAAGAAACCCAGAAAAAGTAAACCAGAACATAATGAGATTGGCAATCGACACGAATGAGTGGAAGCAGAACAGGAGGAATACAGAGGGAATGACACTTGTATATTTCTGTCTTTGGAACCATGTTTGTGTTCACAGAGTTTTGAAAACAAATAAATTTTTTTCAAATCAAAAAGAACGAGGGTAAAGTTCCAAGAAGGGATACAGAAAGAGATGAATCAAACTACATCAAGTGAATAACCTACCTATGCTATACAAAAAAATTAAAACAAAAAAAAAGCAAGAAAAAGAGAAAACTAATCCAAATACTTTCTGAACAGAATATATGGGCCATATACCTTTCATGCCAAAGACAAAGAAAGTGTAAACAAATAGTGAACTCTTAGGAGGTCCAACTCTGCTTCAGGGGTATGAGTTAGCAGTTGTGAAACTACTTTGTGAATTCTAGGATTGAATAAACAACTATATTGTGGATAATGGTAACCAGGTTTTTCACTTCAGAAAAAGGAGTAACAAACATAGTAAGAGGGAAGGCTCGAGTGAACTCTGTGGTGTTGCTCTGAAATTGAAAGTATGAAATTTTAGTAGAAAGAAATACAGAAAAACATACATGTGAGTACATATACCTAGGCATGTGTGCACACACATACGTGCTCATGCGCACACACACACACACATATATCCCTGTCTAGTTCTGCTGGCTAAGAGGACCTAGACCCAGCTTGAAAGGACTTTCACTGGCCAAATCTGAGGCCATTTGAGTATCAAAATAAATGACTAATGCATTTAATAAGAGTCGATGAGTTCACATGATATATACAAATAAATAAAGAAGTGAGAAGGGAAAAGGTCTTCCTTCCTTATAATCCTTAGAGTAGAATCTGAATTAATTGAAGTATAAAAGAATTAGAAAATCACCATTTGTAGCCATTATTATAATAACTGATCCTAACAAGGCTCATTAATGCATCCTAAAACTGGTTGGTAAAAGTTTGATGAAAAACAGGTTATTTCCATATTCTAAAAGTATTTCCCCACAGAATCCTCATTAATTACAAAGAGAAAAATAGTAATTCTACAGTAAAGAAACCTAGCAGACAGTACTAAATGACAGAAGTCAATGTCATCAGTAATAGGATAAGCAGACATCATGGGCCTCTGGATATAACGTATTAAGAACAAAACATCATTTCTATGGTATTCCTGTGAAAAATGAATGTTGTGAATCTAATTATGAGGAAACATTAGACAAACCCAAATAACTGTTCAAAAATGTGAATGTCATGAAAGGCAACAACTGAGGAACTGTTCCTGGTATAGAAGACTACAGAGATATGACAACTAAATACGTGACCAGGATTTTCTACTGATGTAATGGACATTATTAGAGCAACTGGAGATACTTCAGTAAGGTCTGTATATTATATAACAGTATTGTACAAATGTTAATTTCCTTATTTTTATTAACTATCCTGTGGTTATGTAAGCATATATTATTGAATTTGGGAAATACATATCGCATAATTTAAGGACAAAGGGACATCACACTTAAAAATTGCATTCGAACATTTCAGGAAATAAAATATGTGTATATAGGAAGAAAGAAAATAATAAAGCGTGATAAATGTTAATATTAGAGAAATCTTCATGAAAGGTTTAAAGGAATTCTTCACAGTATATGGCAATTTTAAGTCTGAAATTATATCAAATGGTAAAGTGGCAAGAATCAAATGAATTATGTGTATGAAAGTAATTTTTAAACTGTATGTTACATGAGCACTTCATTATTTTCAAACAGATCATTAGACAAATCTATCTTTATTAAATTAACTGGTCACATACCCAAACAACTCTAGTATGGGGTGAGCTACAAGTTTCACGTGTCTATTATTCTTAAACCATGGTCCTTGACTCTGTACACCTTCCCCATTAAAACATGAAAAAGGGGCCAGGCACATCGGTGAGGTGCCTATAGTCACAGCCACTAGGGAGGCTGAGGGAGGAGGATAGCTTGAGGTCAGGAGTTCTGGGCTGTAGTGTGCAACTGCACTAAGCTCAGCATCAGTATGGGGACCTTCCTGGAGCCAGGGACCAAAAGGTCGCCTAAGGAGTAGTGAACTGGCTCAGGTTGGAAACTCCCGTGCTGATAAGTAGTGGTATCACGTCTATGAATAGCCACCACACTCCAGCCTGAGCAACACAGCAAGACGAAGACGAAGAAGATGAAGATGAAGAAGAAGAAAAAGTAATAAGATCTTAATAAAACATTACACCTACTATTTTGTTACCTTAACATACCTTAAGAATGGATCTTAGCTATCTTCCCCTGTCGAAACACACACATAAAAAGCACAGTATCCAATACACAATTTCCTGGTAGCCAAGGCTCTAAGTGCTCTCTTGCCTTATTATTTTATTTTCCTGACTCAAACCCTTTTATTTTGAACCAAGTTACTTGCTCCTCTCTGTAATGCATCACTTACAAAAAACATTCAAATTTCCAGTGAGGACAATCACAGGTAATTACTGCATTCTACCCTTTGCCATCCAACATGAACAGTTTTCTATTACTTAAATGTTTGTTTTCAGATTTCTACAGTTTATTTACATAGGCATATATTTTTATTCTTTAATGAAAGTGGTTTTGATACATTCTTTGTTTAGAAACTTTCTTAAAATGGAATAATAATTAAAGACATGATGAATTAGAAGGAAGGCAGAACTGCTAAATAAAACTAACAGCTGGTTCCTTGAAAAGATAAGATGACTAAAGTAAAGCTATAGAGCAAGTTTGAACAAGAATAATTAAAAAGTATCAATAAATATAATACATACAAAAAAATCAAAATGTTAAACAAGAATAAAAACCAACAGTAAATACAATTTATTAGAAACCAAAACTGATTATCACATTTATATAATTTATTACATTTAGGTCAAAGAAAAACAACATAAAACCTATATGAAAATCAGGTATCTGATCCTAATAAAAATTGTTAATCTAGGAACCGAAAATAAAACAAAATCACACTAGTTCACCAACAATATTTTAAACTCGGGTTTTTAGGTAACTTAAAAACTGTTAGAGTGGACATATAATAATCTTTAGGAAAGCAACACAGTAAAGGTCCCTACTAAAGGGCATCAGCACATTAAATGCTTCTAGAAGATACCCCAGGATCAAAAACAAATGGGGGGAGGCAGTATTTAACTGGTTAAAACAAAACTTATTTACATGAAAGAAGACTTCTTCCTCAAACCTTGAGGAGGGAAGGGGAGGAGAGGGGAGGAGAGGGGAGGGGAGGAGAGGACAGGAGAGGGGAGGAGACTGCAGCCCCAGCTGACACCATGATTTCATACAGTACTGTGAGAGATACTGGGCCAGAGGTTCCTAGCTAAACCATACCTGAATTCCTGGCCCATTGAAGCACTGAGATAATAATTTGTTTGTTATTTTACATCACTAAGTTTTCTGGATAATGTATTATACAGCAATATACAACTAATACAATTCTTAACAAATGAGTGAGAAAGACACATACCCTAAAAAGGGTAAAAAGAGTAACAGTACATGAAATGATGTTGCAAATTAAAATAATTTTTCACCTACAGAATCGAAAAATGTAAAAATTTTCCCAGTATGTATAGACTGCACAGGAAATAGGTATTATTCATACTCAAATAATGTGCATTTAAATTGATAAGAATCTATCTCAAAGGTAGCTTATATCAAGATTTAAATGCTCTCCTAAAATTCTACTTTTTAAAAATTTATTTTGATAAAGTATATATATGCATTGTTTGATAAAGAAAAAACTCTCAATAGCTAAAAATAGGATAATGACTTAAATTAGGGTACATCCATACAATAAAATATAATGTAATCATTGAAGGATGAAATAAAACTTATTTCCCTCTTTCTTTCTTGAGCAGGGATACAGAGGGCATGATTTAATATTGTGACAGAAAAAGGCTTGATGTAGTGAGAAGCTGATACTATGATAGAGAGTGAGGATTAATATCGTGAGAGAAAGAGAGAGAGAGAAAGAAGGGGGAAGGGTTTAATACAGTGATGATAAAATGTAGCAAGGCACTGTGGAGTCACAGTGTCTGGAGTGAAATCCTTGTCCGTCTACCCACTTACTAACTATGTGACCCTGGAAAAGTTAATTTAGAATCTCTTTGTATATAGGTTTCCTTATCCAAATAATAATAGTATCAATCTCACAGTACAAATGGTTAAGAACTATGTAAAACTACTCATATAAAAAAAACACTTATAATAAGGATTTGATAAGTATTTGCTATCATCATTAACTACTAATCCAAAATAGTTGAATGTGTGGAAATTCAGAAGACAAATATAATGACGATGGAGACCTCATCATGAAAAAATATAGAATTCCCTACTTTATGAACAATAAAAGTTTAAGGAATTTAGAACAGCAAGATTCGCATGGCTCTGGAATCATCTGGGATATTTCACACAGAAGAATTTGACCTGAGTTTTTAAATATGTAAATAATTTAGACAGTAGGAGAATGGGAGTAATAGAAAGGAAGCTGAATAAAGCAGAGAGGTCATAAAGAAGAACTAGTTCAAGGATAACAATGTAGAAAGTTTGGAAAGCTGAGTATTTGGAAAACAGGAAAGACTGGAAGTTTCTGAGTGCACAGGTGAACTAGACAGGTTTTATTGTCTAGGTTATAAAGAATCATAGAAGATTTTTGTGCATGAGGAACACAACCAAGAACTTTGGGATTATTCTAGTGTTAGTGCAGAAGAGATTGGAAGGGAGACGACCAAGGTACAGGCTTACTAGTGGTTAAGCCAAACAATGACAGGACCTGACTAGAAGAGTACTGATGAAAAAGGAAAGAAGGGATACATCAACAAAGCAGTGAGAAGGAAAAAGAAAAATAAACCAAGTTTGACAATGAGTAGATATCAGGGGTCAAAGAATGGAATAGTCTGAAAACCATGAGAAGGAAAAAAGCAAATCTGAAGGTCTGGGAACCAACAGGAAGGATTTCCATCGGGTCTTTAAAGTTAAGTCAGGGTTACATAAAATGCCTTGCCAATTTGAGATAACAATGCAATATTAAAATATTAAGATCCAGTGGGCATTTGGCAACATGAGACTAGTATTTCGGAGAGAGGTGAGAATTGGAAACAAAAACTAAAGAATTAAAAACAACAACAAAAAAACTCTATAGAACGTTCTAAACAGTTTAGACCAGATAGACACTAGACTGTATGCTACTTCAGAGCTGCAATCGCCTCTTATTTATTTTTATATCTCTTAATGGTTAGCATTGGTCTTAACACATGAGAGGCTTTCAGTAAAATGTTTCAGAGGTGGGAGGAGTAGAGAAGGGAGCAAGGCTGCATAGCTTGTTAATGACGAAGCGTTGATTACAACGCAAGTCTCTCTACTATACCACAACATAGAATGAAATGGTGTAAGAAATGAAAATAAATGACAAGAATTCAACTTTGGGACTGACGGTTTCTAGGGATGGATGGAAAAAAAACAAGAGAAAATAGCAAAGAAAAGTAACATTATGGGGGAAAATGGATAGTGTTGCATCATGGATTAAAGGAAATTTTTCAAGAAAGGAAGCATAGTCAATTGTATCAAAAGCTCATGATACAGGCAGTGTTTCTCTGTTCCCCTACACCAATGAGGCACAAGGCAAGGAGAGGTCACTTTTTTAAAGTATAAACTAAGAAATTTTAACTTAACTTTCACAGGATTTTAAATACATGTATCATTCATTGTACTGGTTACAAAAGTAATATTTCAATCTTCAGTAAATTTTATCTCTAGAAAACACATATCTAGAAATAATTAAAGTCACTATAGTAGTTGAGCTGAACAAAAATTGGCTCAATAGATGAAATCTGAGGCACAAAGAAGCAACTGAAAAGTAATCATTTATGGTACATGTATTACAATAGCAACAAAATATATGAAATACCAGAGGTCTTACCTTAAATCTTTTGTCCTGTAATACTTTCTTAATGGCAACCAGTTCTCCTGAATCACAAAGTTTGGCTTGATACACTACACCAAATGACCCATTTCCAATCACTTTAGTGTCCGTATAGCTGACTTCTTGTGGCCTGTCTGGACCCTGCCCAGGAGTTGCTACCACTGTGGTCACTTTGCTGCCATCCTTGTCTCCTAAAGGAAGAAAAGGATTTTTTAAAAATGAGAACTGTAGGAATTTAATTAAGAAAACTGCCAAAGTATAGAAAGTAAACTATATTCTTTACTACAAATTACTTTTAAATGTTCATCTCAGTTTATCACATAGGATTATTTCAGTTATTTGTTTTAATTATAAGTAATTTTTTAATCAAATCTGAGCTCTAAATTATCATGCCCCACCCCCCCAAAAAAATCTATGTTAATCTTAACTACAAATTCTCAGGTTGACTATAAACCCTATCATAAGCTATTTTCTTCCTCATTTGTAAAATCTTTCTTTATACTTTAGCAGTCCTAAAGACAGAATCACAGTCTTCTAAACTTAAACTCTAAATGAAGAGATCCAGAAGGTTAGGACCAGAAAGATTAAAATCCAAGATACTGAACATATTCTTATAATCCAGTTGTCCCAAAGACGACAAAAAACTGAAGTGATTTCAAATAAAGTCTGACTCTTCCCTAGATAATCCATGTCAAAACCATTAACACCAAGAAAAGATTTCAACAACTCTGAATTAATAATTTCACTGAACAAGTTGCTTGCAAAATCTCGCAAATCTAATTCACAAAACAAAGGATTATTATTTTAATTAACATAAATTAATAGATTTTAAGAATAGCTGCTGTACTCCACCATTTTAATTGAAAAAACTGGGGTACACTCGGCCGGGCGCAGTGGCTCACGACTGTAATCCTAGCACTCTGGGAGGCCAAGGCAGGTGGATCGTTTGAGCTCAGGAGTTCGAGACCAGACTGAGCGAGACCCCATCTCTACTAAAAATAGAAAGAAATTAGCTGAACAACTAAAATATACATATAGAAAAAAAAAAATTAGCCGGGCATGGTGTCGCATGCCTATAGTCCCAGCTACTCGGGAGGCTGAGGCAAGAGGATCACTTGAGCCCAGGAGCTTCAGGTTGCTGTGAGCTAAGCTGACGCCACGGTACTCTAGCCTTGGGCAACAGAGTGAGAATCTGTCTCAAACAAAAAAAAAAAAAAAAAAAAAAAAAACTCGGTACAATCAAAAATTATGCTTTTCTACTGTGTAACCATATTGCAATAATGAAAACAAAAGCCACAGCTTAACTTGCTCCGGTAAGAGAACTGAAGCAATATAAGCATTTGTGATGACTTTCCCTACTTGCCTCCTCAGGTTGCCTTCTAGAAGAAACACCTTCACATTTCAGGGGTTCAAACACCAGTTATGAAAGCTATCCACCACAACCCTGAGATTTAGCATCTCTTCATTCCCGCTACTAAGCTTGGGAATGTCTATCTCAGCATAGTGATTTGCAAGCACAAATCAGAGAATTCTGCTGAAAAATTAAAAGCAGAGTGGAAAGATAAAACAAGTAGGTCCTACAGATGTTATAACTGAAATTGTTGAGGCCTCTTTTTGAACTGAGTTTTGATGTTGACAACGACTGATTCTTTCATCCTCTTGTACATGCAGGGAAAAAGTACTCACTATCTTAGCAGGAATTAAAAGATTTACTATTTACTCTATTCTCTCTAAAGCAGAGAAACTGCTGAGAACTCTTACAGACTACACTCTCTACTAATATGTTTAGGTGTACTAGGAACTATGGCTCTGGGCTTTCTACAGACTTCAAGCAGCCTAGAATTTTTATTCAGAAATCATCAAGTTCTTCAGGCTACTGTGCCAGAGATATGCAATAGTAGAACTGAAAAGAATGGCAGGGTAATACCAGGGATGACTTGGCATGAACATTAGTAACTCCATGCGGCAGTTAGCAGCTCGTATGCCAAGGAAAAGCACGTCACCATTTGGCATTGTAATTAGCCAACTTAGCAAAAGATAACAACTGTATAAAATTTCACCATTTACAAAGAACTTTCCCATTCGTTGTTTCATCTACTTTAATACCTATAATAAACGTAGGGATATTATATCTACTGTGCAAACAAAGAAAGCAAAACTAAGAGAGATTAATTTACAAAGCTGTAAGTAACAGAACTCTTCACATGCCTCATGCCACCTCTGCTATATTTTACAACATTCCTGCTACCACTCAAAGACTAACTTCACATGCTTTTTCCTACTACCCTCAAAGAAAAGAAGATAATATTTCTGATAAAATAATGTAAAAAGATCAGCTCCAGAGTAAGTATGAGAATAAATGAACAATCTTTTACAGTTTTCAGGCCTCAACTGCGTACTCCTTAATAGCAAGAGTTATTTCCAAAGATACGTTGGCAACATTAGGTTCTAAAATTTATCTCTGCAAAAACATATGGAAAATTAAAGTGTAGAGAAATTGATTCTGTAATATTCAAACCATTTTAATATTTGCTACTAGAGATTGGATTCTTTTGGACCACAGAAATAGAGTAAGCACTACTTCCAGGAGACCAAAATCCTCAAGAAAAACTAGAAATCATAACAAATCTGCCTCATTAAAAAAAAAAAAGTAACCATTTTTCCCAATACTATATTTCCCAGAATACATGGAACAGTGCTTCTCACAGTAATTATATGACACCAGCCAATATAATAAAATTTCTCTTCAAAAAATGCCACTGTCTTGCAGGTGCAACAGCAGAGTTAGTTCAGCTCCAGGCCCTCTCTTTGGCCAGAGTACTCCTGGGATCCTTTATTACAATTAGAATCCACTCACATGGTATGAATTTCCTACATAATTAGAACACAGAATTAAATCTCCTACTTTTTCCCACAATTGATAAATCTTAAAATATAAACCACAACAGACTCCTCATGAAGCAACGGAAAGATGTCATGCAGTAGAAAACCCACTTTCTACTGAAGGCTGTTAAATACAGAATACAATTTTTACAAAAGTAACTTTAGGCATATCCCAAAACGACACTAGTTCTCAATCTCTCAAACATAGGGTTGTACTTGTAAGGAACATCTTATAGAGATATTGTCTGAAGTCTTCTCAAGTTACTCCTCAGATCAATCCACCCTGAGATGAACAAATGTAACACTGTGACATGGACCACATCCAAAGTATGGAGTGAGCATCCTAAAACCCAAAGGTCACGTCGAGGATGTTTAAATATTTAGGAGGTCTCTGGCACTGATACTCTAACTTTGTAAGAATGAAAAATCTCAAAGTTGAACACACTTTGTTCATTTAATATAGCCATTTAATTTGATGTTTCTTTTCTTATAGAGAAAAATTCTTATAATCCAGAGCTGAAAAAGCCAACAACTGAAACATTTTGTAAACTGAGAGTCTTTTAGAGAATATTAATAAATCATACTACTGATACAAACTAAACAAAGTTCTGCCACAATCCAAGAAATACTCTGGTGATCTTCCTGTGGGGAACTGAGTGTGCAATGACTGCCTCTATAAAATCTTCCTTCACCCCAAGAATAAAGTCTCTGTCTAGAAATAACAAAGTTAAAAGTTTGCCAACAAAATCCCAGAGAAACCAGCATGCCACCCATGACTACACAAAAGATACGAAGCATTTCCATGACATTTTCTACCTAATAATAATAGTATTAGTAGGAAAAACAACATTGCCTATCATCTCTCTATCATAAAGAGAAATAATAGATTTTTTAAAAAATGTTTAACAATACAGTGCTCTAATAAATTACTTAAAAGAACCAAAAAGAACCTTATTTTCCAGTATAACTAAGACTGTCAGAAGAGGAAACACTGGCCACTGTCAATTTTTCAGGTTTTTTAAGTCAAAGTGCAAACAACTCTTTACCCTATGCAGCCAGCTAAAGAATTTCTATTAATGCAAAGATATTCTCCCCAATATAAATAAAACTGCTAGAAACATGAAAACAACATGAAAATTAATTAGCAAAGGAAAAGGAACTGAGGCCCACAGAATCAGAGTTAGATGAATTCTAAAATGAACTTATTCCTGTCATGAAATAAGGGCTCTATTTTATGATGTGGAAACTCTAGCCAGAGTGCAACTGCTCTCTTGTACCCTGGAACAAATGAAACTATGAAAAAAGATAGGAAATATCAGCCAAGCAGTTGAATCTGTCAAATCAGCCCTAACGATCAACAGAATGATATAAATTTCAGGGCAATATCTATGTAAACTTCATCTAATGAAAATCTTTCTAATTAGGGCCTTTCCCCTTAGACATGGTTCATATTCACGTGATTCTAATCTAAGGGATTGGGAAAAATAAAAGAACTACTAAATTTCCTTTGGGGATAGGAAAAGCAAACAAAAGGAGAGGCAAGGAAAACAAAATGGACAGATGTCACACAGAGGATGACTTCTGGAGATGTTTCCCTGTAGTGATAACTTCTAGAAATGGAAAGGAAAACATAGGGTGGCAGAGGATAGAGATGACAGAAGATTCCAGAGTCCTTTACAATCACAAGAAGATATCATGCTAAATAGCAGTCCCCAACCTTTTTGGCACCAGGGACTGGTTTCATGGAAGACAATTTTTCCACGGACTGGGGATGGGGGATAGGGTGGGGGATCAGGCAGTGATGCACAGCCATTTCCTAACAGGCCACAGATGGGCAATGGGGTCACTGCCCAGGGGTTAGGGACCTCAGTGCTAAGGGGATTAACAAACATCCATTCTGAAGAACCATAAAATTCCATTCTTCAAAAAAATAAAATAAAATCAGTCAAGTTTTTGTCCTCAGAGAGAGGCATAATGGAAAGAGTATGGTCTTTGAAGTTATACAAAGGTTTGAATTACACATTCTACCACTTAGTATCTATAAAATGGAGATAGCTGCTACTTCACAGGGTTGTGATGATCAAATAACATAGATTAAATAGGTTTTTTTTTTTTAAGTGCATGTCACATTGTGGGTACTCAATAAATTATAGTTTCTCTGAACTTCAAATTATTAGGAGTGGGAACAGAAAAAAACATTATTCTCCTGCTCCACTATGCTCTTTTACCACTCTGCCCTACTACAGTGCTTATCACAATGTTCCATAATTATTAAAAATCTGGGCCCCTCACTGCACTAAGAGCTCTTAGGAAAACCAGACATTATCTGAATCATTTACATTTCCCTATTGCTTATTAGCACAAGATTCAGCACAAGGTAAGTGCTCAGCAAATGTTTGCTACTGAATTTATTTAAGTATCATTCAAGCAGAAGAATTGTTAGGATTTGGGAACTACTTCATGCTAAACATAAGTAGTGCTTTTGATTTCTTCCTATGTTTGCCATTGGTCAGATACAAATCTCCAGGGACAAAGTATATAGAAAGGCCTTTACAAGTAGTAAAACAGAACAGAGGGCTTATGGAAAATATGGTGACAACAAGCAGCCAAAACAAACGACCCAACTTGTCACAAGTCTATTTATTTATGGATAGGGGAATTATTCTGATTCATAACCCTTTCCCAAATAATTCTGGTTTCTTTGGAGCATCGACATGCAGCAATGGGTAAAAATTTGGCAGGAGACATACTTGAGGTCCGAAGTTCATTTTATATCAGTGTATCTAAGCATAATCCTTGAGAACCATTTTACAAGTGAGTTTGCAAGCACTATGCACAGTGGGCCTAAGAACCACCTGGGAGAGTTAACTGAAAATAAAGATTCTAGAATTTTAGCCCAAGAAGGGTCAGTAGGTCTGAAATGGGGCTCAGAAAACTTTTGTATTTGTATTTTTAATAAGCACTCCCAAATGATTCTTAATATAGTTGTAGCTATTAAACTTTGAGGAAAAAACCATAATATACCACTTAATTCCTACAAAAACCTTGTGCTATACTCAGAATACTCATTTAACAAATGGGAGAACTTAAGGTGTTTGATAATTTGCCCAAGGTAACCCCTTCGATAACACATACCAATAAGATTCAGACATGTCCATTTACTCTAAAATCTGTGACGCTCCTACATTACTTTGCTAAGGACCATGTAATAAAGGTAACAGGTGTTCAGGTCCTGAAATCAACTTTCTGTGTTCAGCAAAACTGAAAATTTCTACAGGTTCCAATGCAAGTTAGCTCCACAAATTCTTTCTTTACAATATTTATACTTCTTTTGAACTAATTTTAATTGACTCAATTACCTTTTCTCAAAACCAAACTGTACTTTGAACCAAACAATGAACCAAAAATTGGAATGAACTATGCTAATTTTCAACACTCTGAACTTAAATATTATTTTACTTATAAACCATGAACTGGAATCAAGCATATTTTCCTTTTTTCTAACTCCAGTAAACTGGAATAAAATCAAACCAAACCTAAAATGAATAAATATTTCACTTGGTCTTATGCCCTCACTTGAAATAATTTCAAATGTATTTTAGAAACAGGTTTATTTTCCATGAAAGTCTAAAAGGATTGCAGCATGTGTATAACCAGCTTCAGCTTTTAGGAATTTACATTAGAATCTTTACATCTTAAACATGCTTATCTGCTTGATTTATGAACTGTCCGATTTGGAGCACAAGGAAGGGTAGATAGTACATTTAAATTTTTCTTAAGAAAGAAGGTTTCCAGATTATCAACAAAATAGTACACCACACATGATAGTAAATACTTAGACTAAAGAAGCAAATAATTACTTAAAAAATACAATGACTCACTGATCCAGTCAGTGGTCACATTCTAGAAACATCAACCTTGAACAGCCTCGAATCCAAAAGAAACCCAAAAAATAGACCTCATAAAGCTGGCATATTTTATTCTAGTGCTTAGCGAGCATAATATCAGAATCAACGTGCTACATATTTTTTTAATGGATTATGTGTGCTTTAGGCCAACCACACATCCATTTCGGCCTCAACATTGCCTGCTGACAACCCAAATGCCCCCAATGTAACAGCTCACCCAATTCTGCCCTCCCTGAAATATGCAAAGATACCACATCCCTTAACCCAAACTGCTTTCCCCATGAGATAGCATATAACTTTACACACATTTACATAGTGGAGGTTATTAAACTAGAAATTATTCTTAAATTTTAAATGGTAAGAGAGGGGAGGAGACTGGTAGAATTTTTTTCCCAGAACACTACTGCTTACGCTAGCTTGCAGTACTCTATACCTTAGTTAGGCATTTATGGCTTACCAGTTAAAGTTTAACAACTAATATCCAATCCATGAAGGTAACAATCATGTTTATCACACATGTGATACATATGAAGGTAACGTGTTGGCACATAGAAAGCTGTAAAATATTTGTGCCTATTTTATGCCTGTGTACACAGAAAGCTGTAAAATACCTGTTCATTTACGAGTAAACAAATTTCTACAGGCTTCCCTTATGTTAATACTTTGGAAACTACCTAAGGTCTAAAAGTCGCCAAAATAAGTACCTCTAATTCCTCTTTAGGGATAACATCAGAGGGCATAATCACCCTTTCAAAAGGGTTAAGTCATCCAATAGACTGAGAAGAGAATGTGAAGACAAAATTCGACAATCTTCCCTAGGACCCATCCTGATCACTACACATCATCATCACCCATTATCATAACGAGTTACAAATTTGTGGAGCACTTTATAGTTTACAAACCATGTTTAGATTCATTACCACATTTTATCCAAGCAACAGTCCTGTGAAGGAGGTAGATGCAATACTAAATCAGGAAAGAAACTAAAGCTCAAAAAACAAGCAAAACTGCTCAAGGTTATGTAGTTGACCCTTGAACAACACAGGTTTGAACTGCACTGGTCCACTAATACATTTTTTTCAACCAAATGGGCAGATGAAAAACACAGCTTTTCTGGGATGTGAAACCTGCATATATGGAAGGCCAACTTTTCATAAAAGTGTGTGTTTCACAGGGCCAACTATGAGATTTGACTATGTGCAGATTGCAGGGGTCCTGGAACTACTCCCCAGAGTATATCAAAGGATAACTATATAGTAATTTTAAAAACTAAAACCCAGGTCATATAATTCCCTAGGTTAAGTACACTTTCCAATGCCTATAAAAATATAAGTAAATCAAACCATTTATATTCCAAAATAAATCCATAAAAATAACTCAGTCCAATATAACTACACATTTTTAGTAAGAACCCTCACATCTTTTAATGTAAACTGTAAAAACACCTTTTAATATAAAACTGCTTCATTATACCTGAGATATGAGGCTACCTGAAAGGCAAATCATCTAAAGTGAGTAAAAAGAGAGCCAGAATTCCCCCTCAGGAAAATCAGATCAGTGAACTGATAACAAACATTTAAGCACTTGAACAGATTTATCAGAATACAAAGTAATAATCCACTGCTTAAAAATAGCTGCTACTTTTGCAGGAATAGAGGGAACATTTCCTGCTCTTTTTTTTGAAGTGATTTATTCTAAATATAAAACATATTGGTGACTGAAAAGGGGAGCATGAATTTTCTAATCAATAAAAAAAAAAAAATACGAAGACCAAATCCCTCTACACTGCACAATAGTTTTAGGAATCTGCTGCTGATTTAGCTAAAGTACAATATTTTGCTTTTACTTTTCATAAATTCAAAGAGTATATTTGCTTAATAATAATAACTGAATTTATTAAAGAAAAATATCCCAAATATGTATCAAGCCATTTAAATATTTTTGGCAGTCATCCCACATCATGAACAAACTTTAAAATAGTTCTTATAAAAATACCAAAGTATCACACTGCTCCCCATTCCCACTTCTAAATAGCTCCCAAAGATACCTAGAACCATTTAGTTATCAACCAGCACAAGGACTGCTAACCCAACACATTTTCTTGTCATCATCTCCTCTGCTCCATCAGGAATCATTCACATATTATGCTCTCTCCCTACTCCTTTAAACTTGCATTATGTTTATGTCAATTATTCAACACGCATCCTAGGTTATTCTACCTTCCATTGTTCTTTCAAGTGTTAGTTATCTGAGGAAACTCTTGTTTCTTTCCCCTTTGTCTTCATTCCACTCAAGAGGTAAAATACAACCTTAAACACAGCTGGTAAACAAAAGGACAGAATTTCTGCTCTGTACCAGTATCAAGAGAAAGTAATGCCATCAACCTATGAAGCACCTGAAAGTACATAGAAAGGCTGGCCAGCCTCCCACAAGTCTCTCTATTCTTGATCTACCTGATTAAATCTCTATATCAATTAAGTACCAGCATTCAGGAGAATTTTCCAAAACTAATTGTTAAGGGTGCTTTAATTTAATTATCATTCCAGCAGCAACATTATTATTTTCTATTATTTGCCACTGAAATTTGTACATATTTGAGCTAATGATAGCTTAGTTATGGCATAGCCTGGGAACCTTTACCTTACATTTTACATATTTTTACAAAACTTCCCATGGAAAAATATATTCTAAGCTCCAAAACAATTTATGAACACAATCTATTAGCAAAAGCTTTTCTATATAATGGGGGGTGGGGGGTAGGATATATACCCAAAATATTACAACTTAACTTGCTAAATTATAATGGAGATAGAGTACCTCCTAACAACTTTATAAGATTCTCTTTAAATTAACTAAGGAAAACAAAATAGCCAGGTAATAATTAAGAGTCTGTCATCAATTCCATTTCTGTAAAGAATACCATACATTTTCAAATATTAATTTTTAGTTTACAGCTACATGATTAATGATGCTACTTTTATAGTTAATATGAAAAGGAACGTGCCTAAGAAAAATACACAGGCATACCTCATTTTCACAGAATAGATACTGCATTTTTTACAAATTAAAAGTTTATGGCAACCCTATGTTGGGCAAGTCTATAGGAGTCATTTTTCTGAAAGCATGTGCTTCTTATCTGTGCCACATTCTGATAATTCTTAAAATAATAATGAAAAGTTTCAAATATTACACCTGTTACGGTGATCTGTGATCATGATCTTTGATGTTACTATTGTAATTGTTTTAGAGTGCTATGAACCACACCCATTAAGAGGACAAATTTAATCGATCACCGTGTTGTGTTCTGACTGCTTAAATGACTGGCCATTCGCCCATCTCTCTCCCTCTCCTAAGACTTCCCTATTTGCTGAGACACAATAATAGTGAAATTAGGACAGCTAATAACCCTGTAATGACCTCTAAGTAGTCAAGTAAAAGGAAGAGTCACACACAGGTCTTTCACTTAAAATCAAAAGGTTGAAATGACTAAGTTTAGTGTGGAAGGCATGTCGAAAGCCCAAAAGTTAGGCCTCTTGTGCCAGTTAGCCAGGTTGCAACTGCAAAGGGAAAGTTCTTAAAGGAAATTAGAAGTGCTACTCCAGTGAACATTTCAATGATAGGAAGGAGAAACAGCCTTACTGCCGATATGGAGAAAGTTTTAGCTGTCTGGATAGATCAAACCAATCACAACATTCCCTGAAGCCAAAGCCTAATTTAGAGCAAGGCCTGAACTCTCTTCAATTCTACAAAGGTTGAGAGAGGTATGGAAGCTGTAGAAGAAAAGTTTCAAGCTAGCAGAAGAAAGAAGCCATCTCCATAGCATAGAAGTGCAAGGTGAAAGAGCAAGTGCTAGTGTAGAAGCTACAGCAAGTTATCCAGAAGATTTAGCTAAGATACTTGAAGAAGATGACTACACTAAACAGCCTCTATCTAGATGCCATTAAGAACACTCATTATTCATAGGAGGCAGTTAAAATACCAATATGAACAGGAATAAGTTGATTCCAAGTCTCATGGATGACTTTTAGGGGTTCAAGACTTCAGTGGAGGAAGTCACTAGAGATGTGGTGAAAATAGCAAGTGAACTAGAATTAGAAGTGAAGTCTGAAGATGTGACTGAAGTGCTATAATCTCATGCTCAAACTTGAATGGATAAGGAGTTGCTTCTTATAGATAAGCGAAGAAAGTGATTTCTTGAGATGGAATCTACTCCTACTGAATATGCTACAAACATCATTGAAATGATGACAAACAATTTAAAATATTAAATAATTTCAGTTAATAAAGCAGTATCAGGGTTTGAGAGGACTGATTTCAATTTTAAAATAAGTTCTACGTAGGTAAAATGCTATTAAGCCAGGTGCAGTGGCCCACACCTGTAGTCTCAGCTATTTGGGAGGCCGAGGCAGGAGGATGACTTGAGTCCAGGAGTTCAAATTCAGCCTGGGAAAATAGTGAGACCCCATCTCTTAAAAAAAAAATACTATCAATAGCATCATCTGCTACAGAGAAAACTTTTGTGAAAGAAAGAGTCAATCGATGTGGCAAATTTCATGATTGTCTTCAGAAATTCCCACAGCCACCCCAACCTTTAGCAACCACCACCCTGATCAGTCAGCAACCATCAATATCGAGGCAAAGACCCTCCACAAGCAAAAAGATTATGACTCACTGAAGGCTCAGATGATTGCTGGCATTTTTTAGCAATAAAGCATTTTTTGATTAACGTATCTACATTGCTTTTTTAGATACAATGCTATTGGTGCACTTAACAAACTACAGTATACTGTAAACATAACTTTTATATGCACTGGGAAACCAAAAAATTTGTGTGACTCACTGATTGCAGTGGTCTGGAACCAAACTCACAAAATCTCCAAGGTATGCATGTAATAAATAACAATGTCCCAACTCGTTCTAATTACTTATAATCAAATCTATATTGGTTTTTATATTTGCCTCTATATTCCTCCCTCCAAAACCTTAACATTTCCTAACCCTCTCCCCACAAAACAGACTTAAAAGAACCTGGCAATATCATCCAAATAGGGCAAATCCAAGCCTACCTGCCTTTAGTAAGGAAGAGTACTGTTGGATCAACTGGGTCTATTCACAAAGCAGAGCCCACTTAACGTCTCTCCCCACAAAGCTCTGCTAGAAGAGATAATAATTGGGCTCTATTAAATAAAGGCCATTAGAATGACATGTTCCTACACTCACAGTGTGCCTATAATAAGTACTTGGTACCACTGCCACTGCCTAAGAGTATGGCTGATCCTCCTGTTAGTGGGTCATGGAAGAATACCCTAGGACACCCTATGCCAGAGCAGAGTGCCTCCCACATTGCTTACTTATAGTGTCAGAAGAGAGAAGGACATAAAGGTGGGAAACAATTTCTCTTCAAACAGAATTTCATCCTTGGGAAAGATATATATCCCTAACTTTGCCCTTTTCAGATGGTCCTTGTCATCTCCTACTGTTACCTATTTGACTTAATGACAAACCACGACAGGACCAGAACAAGTCTGCTAACAATGACTGCTGGCAAAATTCCTTTTCATATCATACCTCCCCAATCTGTAGAACTACCGGAACACATACTCATTTAAAAAGAAAAATAAGTGGAACCGGGGATCGGGAAAATGGCGGATTAGGGGTGACCTCCTGGCTCTCTGCTCCCAGAGTAGGAGGTGAAGAACACGGACACCCATACGCGAGTGAGGCGCTCTCCCACAGCATCAGCTTCGTGAATCTACAGAGAAGCAGCGAGGGACAAGCAGTGCTGCGGAAAAAATAAGGTGAACTGGAAAAGCGCCCACAAATACTGGAGAGTGTGGCACAAAGGGGACGGGACAGCCGCGCCCGGTGGCGGGCTGGCCCAGGCAGTGCGATCTGACTCACTGGAAGACGACTCTTCCTTTACCAAACCCCACTCCCACGCAGGCAGGGAAGTGCCAGAAGTCAGTGCGAAGTGGTAGCACAGACCCACAGGCGGTGGGGAGCCGAGACAGGAGCGGGATCCATTTTGAATGCGCCAGAGCGCAGCGCTGGGTCAGCATCCGAGGGGAGGGACTGGCCCGAGAGGGCGCTCCCCGGATTGGACACTGCCCGAGCCCACAGGGGAGAGTTTGGAGGCAGCTTCTTGCCACAGGAGACCGCCAGGACTAGATCGGGGGAGGGGAACTCCATAAAAGAGGCTCTGCCTGTGGAAATCGCTGAAATTTTGGCAGGCGCTGGGAGGGACACAGCATAGAGTCCTACCGCAGATCCATTCAGAGTCGCCCTGTGGGGAGGGGGGCGGCGGGCTCAGCTGGCGGCTCTGGGAGGCAGCTCTGGGAGTCGGCAATGGCGGACCCCGGCTCCGCATGCCCTCCCGGTGCAGTTGGCTTCAGCGCTGACTAGCAGTGGGTGGGCAGCCGCAATTCGGAGAACCCAAAGCCTGTGATCACGGGGACTTGTTGCCCGGGCATCGGTCTGAGTCATAGCCGCTGCCTCCACGGCAGAGCTGGTCGCGCCCTGCAAGGAGAGTAGCGCGTGCAGCCACTTTTTCTCCCGAATCTGCGGACAGTCTATCCCAGCCGCGGACTCAAGCCCCACCTCCGAAAGGGCGGAAAAGGGAGAAAGATCGATATTTCTGCCAAGTATCCAGGCGGCCTCCGGCGGCCCTGCTCCATTCAGTCGCCGGCGCTATCCGCAAAGATGACGGGGAACTGAGAGTGAACTGAGGGAGACTGCTTATAGAACTGTGATCCGGGACACATAAGTCCCCCTCTGCCAGGCGACTCGACCTCCGCCCCAACACACCGCGCTAAAGGGCCGGCCTCCGCCACTAGGCGGAGTAAAGGGTCCATTTTTTTTTTCTTTTCTATTTCTTTTCTTTCTTTTTCTTTTCTTTTTTTCTATATACATATTTCTCTTAATTTTTACTCTTTTTTTTTGTGTGTGTATATATATATATATATATATGTATATATACAGTTTTCTTCTTTCCTTCTCTTTCCCTTCTTCTTCCTTTTTACTCTCTTTCTGTGAGTGTGTATGTATGTGGGTGTATATCTGAAACCCACGACCACAGGAGCCTGATTGTTGAATCTCCACAGCGGGGCTATTGTGCACCGAAGAGACAGCACGCACCCCTAAGAGTATCTAGTGACCAAGGAGGCCGCTCTTCAAGCTGAGACACGTAGTCACCTCTCTGCTGTGAATTGGTAGCTAGAAGTGCCGGGCAAACGGACAGACTCCACTATGGGAAGGGCCGAGTAGAGAGTGCAGGAGGCTGTTTTCCCAGCGGGGTCCTGTAGCCTCATTTTCGCAGTGACTTGGTAATCAGCGCCTCCTCCCAAAGAATTAGTTCCCCACCCTTGGTAGTGCGGAGGAACAAGGGAAGCTGTTCTCTGGGCTGTGACCCTGTAGGGGTGGTGGATGACCCTTGACTATGATCTGACCACTGATATTGCTTACCAAAGGGACTGACCCCACATCTGCTGGGGAGGAACAGCAGGACAGGCTGCTTTCTGGTCTAGGTCCCTCAGGGGCCTTAGGCAGGGCTTCTCTAGCAGCCCTGAAGTGTGTACTTCTTACCAGCTAGTCAACCCTGCCCTTGAAGGGGTGGAATAATAAGGGTCACCACTTCCTGAGCTGAGACGCCAGGTAGCCCCAGGAAGTGCCCTTCTCCCAGTGTGGGGGGTTATCTGCCCCTCTGCTAGGTGAAAATCCACCCTTGGAGGAGGAAAGAAACGAGAGAAGATGTTTTTCAGGCCAGGCCTTGTGATAGTCTCAGCCAACGCCCCTCCCACAGCCCTCCAGGACAGAGCCCGCCCCTGAAGTAAGGGAGAAAGGAGAAAAAATACTTTCCCCATAGGACTAGCCTGAGTCTGTATGATCTTGGATCTAAGCAAAAGGGGACAGTTTGTTGACGTGATACAGCTGATCAGTTGTGAACACCTGACAAGAACATAACACAAAAGCTTGCACTTGGTGCCCAGGCTGTTGTCATCTTAGGGGCTAGTGGTCTGGGAAGGAAAATCTCGACCAGAGTCCTTAGCAATTGCACCAACTGATACACCCATTAGGAATTCCTCCACAAGAGTGCCTAATGAGCCCTGAATAACTTATTAGCAGCTCTCTCATAGCTATAGATCAAGCAATTTCTGAAGTATACTGCCTCAGGCACGCTGATTCCTGCTGTTCTTCTCACCACATCTTAAGTGGTAACAAGGCTCAAGTAGCCCTTGGGAGTGGCAAAACATTTCCCAAAGACTCAGGCTTTTGTATGTC
>NW_012133858.1:1762016-1786583 GCF_000956105.1 Propithecus coquereli
GGAGTAATGAAGCCCATGATGTGATATCTAGAATCTAATCAGGGTTAGGTCCCTGTGAGAAAGTGATATTTCAGTTGAAATTTGAAAAAGCATGAGAGGGTGGGGTGAGAGGGAGAAAATGGGGTTGAAAGGGGTAATATTAAAAGCTGAAGGCATGGAAAAAGATATATCTTGAAGGAGTTTAGCAAACAATGGGAATAAGAGAACATTCCGTCACAAAAGACTGCATACTGTATGATACTGTTTATATGAAATGTTCAGAATAAGTAAACCTATAAAAACAGAAGGTAGATTCACTAATCTATCTGCCTAGGGCAGGGATGGAGAGTGACTGCTAACAGGTGAGAAGTTTCTTTTGAGGATGATGAAAATGTTCTAAAATTAGCTTATGGTTGCACAACCCTGGAAATACCACCGAATTTTACATTTTAAATGATTGAACTTTATATATGTACATTATATTTCAATAAAGCTGTTAAAAATATAATAAAATAAAAATGCATTCCCCTCCCAAAATTAAGGCAGAGTAGTGAGAAAAAGAGAACGGAGAGAAGGAGTTAGAGAGAAGGCCAGGAGCTGTATTATGTAGCTTTGTAGGCCACCTGTCATTGGATTTAGGTCCCACTCAGATAATCTAGGATGATCTCACGTCAAAATCCTTAATTTAACTGCAATTTACAAGAACCCTTTTCCCAAATAAGGTAATATTCACAGGTTGCAGGGATGTGACACGGATACTATACTATGGACTAAATGCTTGTGTACTCCCCCCAAAACTCACAGGGTGAAGCCCGAAGTCCTAATGTGATGGTATTAGGAGGTGGGGCCTCTGGCCAGTAATTAAGTTTAGATGAGGTCATGAGGGTAAAGCCCTCATGATAGGTGTAGTGCCCTTATAAAAGGGAGAGACACCAGAGCTTCCTCTCTCCACCACATGAGTATACATTGAGAAGGTAGGTATCGATAAGCCAGGAAGAGGGCCCTGACTAAGACACTGAATCTGGTGGCACCTTGATATTGGACTTGTAAGCCTCCAGAACTGTGAGTCGCTTAAGTCACCCACTCTATGGTATTTTATTATAGCAGCATGAGCTAAGATGTGTATCTTTTGGAGGGCCGTTTTTCAGCCTACCACAGTTCTCAATTTGTTTCTTAGCTCAGCAAGACATAACAAATCTAATAAACAAACTGGAAACAGCAAATATAAGAGACATAGTGAAAAATCAATGGCAGGGAGAAAAGAAAATCACAATGAATACAGAGTAAATGATGAGATTAAAGTAATTCTGAAGATGATAGATGTGGAGAACAAAAATTCAACGTAAGGATAATTATTGTTCCAAAAGTAGATGCCACACATGAATAGAAAAAGTATTCCAAGACACAAATTTCCTTGAAATTGTGAAAACTATATCTGCAGGACAAAAAGGTACAGTGTATACCAAAAAGAACTGACTCAGAATGATCAAAGTATCCTGGTTAAACTCAAGGATAAAAAATAATCCACAAGCATTCACACAGAAAAAAATTAGTCACCTAAAAAGCGGGGAGAGGTGACAATGGGGCAGAGAAGCAGATGTCTGCAGAAAAATCAACATACTAGTGATAAAAAAACAGGCCAAACTTCTACTACTGTTTGGTTTCTGACCCTGGAAAAGTCAAGAAACTGCCTTTCTAGGCCTCAGTTTCCCTATCTGTAAACTGACAGAGCTGAATAAATATGAACTTTAGATCCCACTCAGCTCTAAAAGTACATGAGTCCATGGCAGGCAGACAAAGAGGATAAGTTTCAAACACTGGGTCTTACAGTATACTTTTTACCTCCCAGCTTTTATTAAGTTATGGGTTGGGAAAGAAACCCATATTATTATTTCAGTCATTCCTCCCACCCCTAAATATACTTATCATACTTCATCTAGCAAATTCACAAATATTAAGATATAAAAAGTAAACACTCAAGGTTAACAAGGGATACAATAAAACTAGCCATCCTCCAATATGATTTTTAAAAAGGCTTCAAATTGTTCCCAAATATCAAGCAGGGGATGTTAGAATAAAACAATCACTGAATAAAGGAGAAGGAATATTTGTTAGGGGCAATGAGAAGGTATCTGCCACAGCAAGAGCAGTGAAAGGTAAAGTGCAGTAGAGAACTGAAGTTATTTATAATCTCCAGTAGTGGTTCTCAACATATAAACCAAAGAGATTCTATAAGGATTTGTTATTGCAAGGGGATCTACAAATCCATAAACAAATAAACCATTGTTGTAACAGACGAATAAACAATGTCACACCCAAAAATATATATATTTATGTTGATTTTTAAATATGATCTTGTTTGATTAATAAAGTATAATTTTCCTTAAAAACAGCAGCAGCAGTAACAACAAAGCCCTACTCTTTGACTTAGTATTTCCCTTTTTAGGAATATGGCAAAAGAAAGTAATCAGAAACTGAGAGAAAATAATTGATTTACGTAGATATTCATCAAAGCACTGTTTATAATATCAATAAATTAGAGCTAATCTAGATGTCCATTAGTAAGAGAATCATTTGGTAAACTACGATATGCTCACACTGAACAAAATACTAAGTAGCCATTAAAATAACATTTTCAAAGAAAATTTAATGTTATAAGAAAATATTCACAATACAAGACTACATGAAAAGGTAGGCTGAAAACTGATACATATTGTTCGATCCCAATTTTAAAAATAAATGTTATACAAATCTATCAAAAAATGAACAGTTTTCTCTGGATAGTAAGAATACAGGCAAATTTTTATTTTCTTTTTTGTATCTCTTTGTAATTTCCAAATCCTCTATACACTGAGCATATAAAACTTTTTAAAAATAAATTTGCTTAAAGTTATAAAAAGATATTCTTTCATAGAAGTATTAATTGTTATAATCTATTTCTTCACTGGGTTCTAAGAAATCCAAATATGCTTATAAAACTGTTTAAACTAAAAATCAGCAAGTACTTCTTGAATGATTTATCCTTAGTTCTAAAACAGAGTATAATCGGCATTATGAAGAGATGGATTGAATGCCTCATTCATAGTCAATATTTAGTCTTCAATTAAGCATTCTTACATTCAGTGCAGAAAAGAATGACAAAATAAGTATGACTTATTAAGATTATACTTAAAAGATTTCCTAAAAGGTTGTATCTATATTCAGACTTAACTTTTATGAATCACTATGTGACTATTCATTTAAATCATAAAACAATCAATAAGCTGTTATTACTATTTAACAAATGAAAGAAGTGAAGAGGTCAACCTGGAGCCTTATCATATCACAACTAGAACCTGCTGAAGCAGACTTAACCTTGCCAAAAACTTATGCCTCATTGAACAAACTATTTGAAACCTTCCAGACTATGCCACTAAGGCCATATATAATAGATTCCACTAGCCTACAAGAAACCGTAAGTACTAAATCTATCACACCTCATAATCCTGTTTACCTAAGTCTCCACCAGAAATGCTAACCTTTCCCATTTGCTATTAACTCTCAACCCCCAACTATTCTACATATCCCTCTCATCAGAGTCAACTTCTCAACCTTATCCCTTGGGTGAACAGCAAACTCTACCTTCTAACCTTAACGAAAACATAACTCCCCTAAAAATGCTACTTTCATAAATCCACAAAAGCTGATATTATTCAATCCTTCCACACATCTAAAAATATGTCCTTCCTTGCTTCTTATTGCCTTTTCAGAATCATTATACTCCCCTGACCATCCAAAAAACCCCACTCAACTGAGGTCCTCCTATGCTGGTTCCTCCTCTACCAACCTCTACATGTTGGAGTTCTTCTGGGTTTGGTGCTAGACTCCCTTCCTCTTCTCTATTCTGTCTCTATACACTCCCCAGATTATTTTATGCATTCCCAAAACTTTAAATACATGGTATTTATGTTAATTATTATCATCTGAAAGCTGTTGTTTCTCAAATTTATTTCTGTAGCCCAAACCACTCTTTCCACGTTTAGAGACACCTACATTCAACTTCTCACTTTAGAGTAACGCTTGTCTGTGTCATTCCCCTGATCAAAACTTTTTAAAGGCTTCAGCATGTTCTAAGATACCCTGCAAGATCTGGTTGCATCCTCGTCTCATGTCATTCTCTTCCCTTGTTCACTACCTTCAGCTGCATTAGGCTTCTTTCAATTTATTAGATACAGAAAGAAAGATCTTTGCCACCTCAGGACTTTTTCCACATAATGTTCCCTTTGCCTAGACTATTCTTTTTCCACCCCCATCCCTAACCAACTCCTTTTTATCATTTAGGTCTCAGCTTAAACATCACTACTTGAGAGATGCCTTCTCTAGCACAATCCAATCTAAAGTAGTTTTCCCCTGCTATTAAACTCAGAGTAAGCAGTTCTTTTCCTTCAAAGCACTTATCACAATTTGCAAATAAGTAAACACACAAGTAATGTCCTGACCATATTAGACATTCAAACTGTATCTTCTGAACAAATCAAAAATCAGTGAATAAATGTACTTATCCATAACCATACAGCTAACAAATGGAAAACCAAGATCCACCCAGTGTTGAACACACTATAATTTCCCCTAACAAACTCATCTATTACTGCCTCAGACATAATGTGACTAGATTTAACAATCCTTATTGTAAAATAATATGTTAAAATTCCAAGATATCTTACAATGTAAAATTTACAAGGACCAAAGTGCTCGGTGATATAATGGCAGGTCTGGAATATCAAAAAAGTTATAAAATAATTTTTATTTCAATACTTCTTGAAATATTTCTGAAATACTTTCTCACCTGAATAAGCAAGGGACAGACAGTAACTAATGTAGCAGACAGTGCTCTAAATTTTCACCAATAAAATAATTGTGTGGAATGAAATATAGATAAAACTTTCTAGAAAAAGCAAGAATTACATTCTTAAATCGGTCCACAAAAACCCCTTTAACACTGGTTAAACAGGCCTTAGTATTAATGGTACAAACTTGAGTTCTGGGTCCAGGAAGCAGTGAAAGTAGAGAAAAGCTGAGGATAAGAAAATAAGAGGGACAGAAGGTGAAGTAAGTAGGAGAGAAGGAAAAAACATTTAACAACAGCACAGTGATATATTGTATTTTACTTATGCCCACCAATCCCACAATACAGCTGTTATCATCATCCTTTGTTTCACAGGGAATATTTAACATTAAACCTACACCTTCTTCCCACTACTTCTTTATCAATCTATCCTAATAAGTAAGTGATTAGCTATTTAATGCACCAAGAGGACATTAGACCTATATGCATTCTGTACTACAGTTTTTGTATACAGTAAGAGTTCAAATATTTGCTGGACAAATGACTGAATCAGTAAATAAATGAGCAAAACAATTCAAGTACTGTGACTTTTCCTAACCATTCTAGACTACAACGATTATTCCTCACTCTGGATTCACACTGAATGTCTCTACTTGTGCTACCCAATACAATAGTCACTACATGAGGCTACTGAACCCTTGAAAGAGGCCAGTCTGAATTGAGATGTGTTGTAATGCATAATAGATTTTCAGGGCTTGGTAAGAAAAAAGTGTAAAATACTTCAATAATTTTATATGGATTATACTATATGATAAAATGTTATATTTTTATATAATGGATTAAATAAAATTATTAAAATTAATTTCATGCATTTAATTTTTTGAAAAGTGGCTATTAGAAAATTTTAATTATATATGTGGCTTGCAATATACTTTTCTGAATAGCACTGATCTATAACATCCACTTGGCAGCATATGTATTTTAAATATTCAAATATGTATGTTTCCCTAGAACATAGGGTCCTTTATCCTTTCAAGTATGAATTGAATGTACTTTTTTAAAAACCGCTTTAAGTTATAATTCACATAACATATAATTCACCCGTTTAAAGTGTACATTTCAGTGACTTTTAGCATATTCACAGACACGTGCAACCATCACCCCAATCAATTTCATTACACCAAAAAGAAACTCTGTACCTCTTAGCTGTCATTCCCACAATCCTTCTATCCCAGCCCTAAGCAAACACTAACCTACTTTCTGTCTCTACAGATTTGCCTATTTTGGATACTTCATACAAATGGAATAATATAATATGTCATCTTTTCTGACTGGCTTCTTTCACTCAGAATGTTTTCCAGGTTCATTCATGTTGTGAGAATGCTTTGGTTCATTTCTTTTGATTGCTGAATAATATTCCATTTATGGAAATACCACATTTGGTTTCTCCATTCATCAGGTGATAGACATTTGGGTTGTTTCTACTTTTAGCCATTACAAGTTAATGCTATGAACATTTGTGTACATGGACATAATGGGTATATATCAAGGAGTAGAATTGTTGGATTATATAGTAACTCTGTGTGTAACTGTTTGAAGAACTATCAGATTATTTTACAAAGTGGCTGTACCATTTTACATTTCCATCCAGAGGCTATGAGGCTTCCAATTTCTCCACATCCTCACAGACATTTGTTATAATCTGACTTTTTTATTCTAGCCATTCTAGTGAATATGAAGTGGTATCTCATGGTTTTTTTTTTTTTTTTTTTTTTTTTGAGACAAGAGTCTCACTCTGTTACCCTGGCTAGAGTGAGTGCCGTGGCGTTAGCCTAGCTCACAGCAACCTCAAACTCCTGGGCGCAAGCAATCCTTCTGCCTCAGCCTCCCAAGTAGCTGGGACTACAGGCATGCGCCACCATGGCTGGCTAATTTTTTCTATGTATTTTTAGTTGTCCAATTAATTTCTTTCTGTTTTTAGTAGAGACGGGGTCTCGCTCTTGCTCCGGCTGGCTTCGAACTCCTGAGCTCAAACAATCCGCCCGCCTCGGCCTCCCAGAGTGCTAGGATTACAGGCGTGAGCCACCGCGCCTGGCCTGTATCTCATGGTTTTGAATTAAATTTCCCTGATGGCTAATGATGTTGAAAAATCTTTTCATGCATTTAATTAACTATTTGTATATCTTCTTTGTAAAAATGTTTATTCAGATCCAGTGCCAATTGTTTTGAGTTATCTATTATTGAATCATAGAGTTCTTTTTGTATTCTAGATAAAGTCCATTATCAGACATATGATTCACAAATATCTTCTCCCTTTCTGTGGTTCCTTCTTTTTTTCTCTTTTTAAAAAGAATGGGTTTCACTATGTCACCTGCACTGGAATGCAGTGGCATGATCACTGCTCACTGCAGTCTCAAACTCCTGGGTTCAAGGGATCGTCCTGCCTCAGCCTCCCAAGTAGTTGGGACAACAGGCATGTGCCACCACGCCTAGCTTCTTTTCTTTCTTAATGGTCTTTTAACGCATAAATGTTTTTATTTCTGATAACATCCAATTTACCTATTTTTCATTTTGTTGTTTGTGCACACTTGGTACCATATCTAAGAAGACACTGCCTAATCCATGGTCAGGAAGATTTACTCCTATGTTTTCTCCAAAGAGTTGCATAACTTTAGCTCATGCATTTAGGTCTCTAATCCATTTTGAGATAATTTTTATAGATGATGTATTTTAACTTTGTAGATGGAATATTTAACTTTGCTCTTTTGAATGTGGATATCCAGTTATCCCAGATCATTTGTGGAAAAAAATATTCTTTCACCACTTAATCATCTTAGAATCCTTGTCGAAACCAACTGACCATAAATTAAGGGCTTATTTTTAGACTCACAATTGTACTCCATGGATCTATATGTTTATCGTTATGTTAGTGTCACCCTGTCTTGATTGCTATAGGCTTTGTAGTACATTTTTAAATTGAGAAGTGTGAGTCTTCCAACTTTATTTTTTCCCCCCAAGATTTTTTGGACTATTCATAGTCTGTTACGGGTTGAATTGTATCCCCCAAAAAGGATATGTTGAAGTCCTAGTCCCAAGTATCTCAGAATGTGACCTTACTTAGAAATAGGGTCTTTACAAAGGAAATCAAGTTAAAATGAGGTCATTCAGGTGGGTCCCAATCCGACATGACTGGTGTCCACATAAAAATGGGAATTTTGGACAAAAACACACACACACACAGAGGGAAAATAATATGAAGACACACAGGGAGAAGACATCTAAGTGACTGGAGTGATCTATAAGCCAAGAAATGCCAAGGATTGCTGAAAAACACCAGAAGCCAGAAGAGGCAAGGGAGGACTATTCCCTAGAACAGTAACCTAAGAGCATGGTCCTGCCAACTCCTTGATTTTTGAATTCCAATTTCTAGAACTGTGAAACAAATTTCAGTTTTAATCCACCAAGTTTTGACACTTTGTTATGGCAGCTCTAGATAACTAATACAGGATCCCTTGCATTACCATACAAATTTTAGGATCACTTTATCAATTTCTGCAAAAAGGCAACTGGAATTTTAATAAAGCATTGAATATGCAGGTCAATCAAGGGAGCACTGTCATCTAAACAATATTAAGTGTTCCAATTTATGAACATAGGATGTCTTTCCATTTATTTAGGTCTTCTGTATTTTGTTTCAACAGTGTTTTATAAGTTCCAGAGCATACATAGTTTATACTACTTCTGCTCAATTTATTCCTATTTTATTCCTTTTGATGCTGTTGTAAGTAAAATTGTTTCCTTAGTTTCATTTTCAGTTTACTCATTTCTACTATACAGAAATACAATTGATTTTTATACGTTGATCCTGTATAAAATGAGTTCAACCTTGCTGAGCTCATTTATTAGCCCTACTAGTTTTTTTAGTAGATTTCTTAGGATTTTTCTACATACACCTAAAAATAGAGATAGCTTTACTTGTTCCTTACCAATCTGATTCCTTTTATTTCTTTTCTTGCCTAATGGCCCTGGCTAGAACCTCCAGTACAATGCTAAACAGAAGTGGCAGTAGTGGACATCCTTACATCGCTCCTAATATTAGGAGGAAAGCATCCAGTCCTTCACCATCAACCATAATAGTAGCTCAGGGTTTTTCCATAGGTGTGCTTTATTTGATTGAAGAAGTACCCTTCTATTCCTACTCTGAGTATGTTTATAATGAATAGAATATACTTTTGAAAATCTGTATTCTATATAATATGTGGCTCGCTGGTGCTCTGTGATGTGCTGAATGACAAACTGGTTATCAGGTATAACTTACCAAAGAAATCTTGGGTTTTTTTATTTAGCAGAAATTTAGAAATGCTACTTTATTCTGGTAATTCAGAAGATACCCTCATTAAGAATATTCATGTTTTAAACAAATTCTGATCACGTTTTTCTTGTTATTGTTTTGTTTTTAACATCCTCAGGGTATCACCAATTAAAGTATCTAAGAGAAGGGGATACTATGACTTATTTAATTACTAAATGACTCAGAGAACAAAAATTTAATTAAAAAACAAATCTATGCCACCTAGCAGTTTTAGGAAAAAACCTGGATACACAGAGATTAAAATAGTAGTATGTTACAATAAATGCTTCACTGTCAGACACATGTACAAGCTCCTAAACATAGAAATAAAAGTAACCTAAAAATCAAATTTGCTTTAATTGACAAAACACAAAATCTATGATACCCCAGCAAGACAGCAATTTCTATCAGTACATTAAACAATTATCATCCCAATATCCTGTTTCTTAAACAAACACATAGAAACGCTGAATATAGAGAGGTATAGAAATACTCCTTATTTACTAGCAATTACTTGAAGCAAACAAGGAACTGCTTAGCTTTTACTCAGGGTATTGCCCTAAAGGATCCTTATTTATCTCTCTGGTCTCCCAGTCCTAACTTTAAAAATAGGCAAGCATGTCTTAATTACATTGTAAATGATTCCTTCATCCACTCTTTGGAAGGAAGAATCACATGGTACCATAAAGGAAAATAATTACAAGTAATAGTTTATCTAATTATCCAAATTGCTTAATTTCTTAAGCAATTAACAAACATGTGCTTCTCCACCGAGTTCTGAGACAGGCATTGAAGAACTGAAGATACATTAAAGAACTTGTACTCTTATTGGAGCTATAACTCAAATAAAATCTAAAGTAAGAAATGATTCTAAATATATAAACAAACATCAAAGGAATAAAATATGTTTTATAAAGCACTACAGCTCTTCTTTCACCATCATCTTACACAGATAACCTTTAATCTAGTCTTGAGCTATTTAATGGTGTTTACTGATTTTAGAAACACTGAGAATGCAAGAATGCAGGCAGTAAACACTCAATTTTTACACTTTATGCTCTTTAAATGATGGTTATTCTAGGTCAGTCATTAAACTCCCTTATGTAAGTCTGCTTTGCTGGACAGCATCAATAACGACAGAAACAGGCCAAGTATTCTATTTATTCTTGTTTAGGTTAATACCATTATATTTCACTAGAATGCACTACAGGGAATAAAAATTAACAGGGATTCATGAATTAAAAGTATATAAAACACCTGAAGGGTTCATTACAACTGTCTATAGCTATAATATATGCAAGATACTGTACTAAACACTTTACGTGTTATTCATTTAACCTAAGGAAACTGAGGCACAGTTCAGTAACTTGTCCAAGGTCAAAGCTAGTAAATGGTAAATTCAGAATCTGAATAAAAGAATTTATCGCAGAGCTCAAACTCTTACCCAGCATGTTACTTCCTCCTAAGCTATTTATAAAGGTATAACATGAAGTCAAAATATTAATTATGATAATTTCAGAATTCTTCCATTTTAATTATCATAATTCATGCATAAAAGCACACCATTAAAGAGAACATCAAAAAGGTACGAGTCTTTTTTTGAAAAATAGTGGAACAAATGGACATCTATATGAAAAAAAATGAATAGACACTAACCTTACACAAAAATTAACTCAAAATGTATCACAGATCTAAAGTACAATGTAAAACTATAAAACTTCTAAAAGATAAACAAGAAAAATCGAAGTGACCTTGAGTTTGGTGATGACTTTTTAGATACAACACCAAAAGCACAGTCCATGAAAGAAAAGCTGGATGTCATTAAAATTAAAAACTGCTCTGCAAAAGACACTGTTACTAGAATGATAAGACAAACCACTGACTGGAAGAAAATACTTGCAAAACACATATCTGATAAAGGATAAACAAACTGTAGTACATCCATACAATGGAGTATTATTCAAGGATAAGAAGAAATGAGTTATTAAGCCAGAAAAAGACATGGAGGAATATTATTATATATTGCTAAGTGAAAGAACCAAGTCTAAGAAGGCTTCATACTGTATGATTTCAACCATACGACATTTTGGAAAAGACAAAACTATAGTAAAAAGTCCAGTGGTGGCCAGGGGATGGAGGAAGGGCGGGGCTGAATAGGTGGAGGATGAAATTTCAGGGGCAGAAAAACTATTCTGTATGATGCTGTAATAGTGGATAAATGACATTACTTATTTGTCAAAACCCACAGAACTATACAACAAAAAACATGGGCCCTAATGGCAATTATCAATATGAATGATGAACCATAGACTTTAGTTAATAAAAAGTATCAATATTGGTTCATTGATTGTAACAAATGTGCCATACCGATGCAAGATAATAATAGGGAAAAATGTAACACACTAATGCAGGATATTAATAATAGGGGAAATATGGATGAGGGATTATACAGGCATTCTCTGTACTTTCTGTTCACCTTTTCTTTAAACTTAAAACTACTTTTACAAATAGTCTATTAATTAAAAAAAAAAAAAGTAAGAAAGAAAAAGACATGATGGCACAATGGTTCTAAGCCACAAGAGTATATATCACTTGGAAAGTTTATTCATTACTAAAATTTTAAGGGGATAGAGTGGTCTGGGTTTATTATTTTGCTTTGTTTTTGTTAGCTCTTTATATATGCCTAGGCCCCATCCAAACCTAATAAAAATAAAAACAAAACTTTTGGTAGTAGAACCCTAGCATGTATATGTTTATAAAGCTTCCCAGGTGATTCTACCGTCAACATGAAGCAAAAGAAACAGGATCTTTTTGGTTTAAACAGACTGGTTTGATTGCTGCTATGAACTAGACTAAAACATAACTTCTTTGTGCCCCAGTTTTCTCAAATGTAAAATGAGAGGGTTAAATTTGACAGACAGGAGCATGAATCAGAATACCAGGGTCAGTTTCAGTTCAAAATTTCTTTCTCCTCTAAACGAATGTAAGTTTTTGAACTACAATGACTTCTAAACCACACACTTCCTTTACCTGTCTTAAGCCTACTCATGATAGACAAACACAGAACTTTCATTGTTTTCAACTAAGGTAATACAAAAGACCTATAAACTATAGCCAAACTGCCTTACAAATAAAAGAATTATTAAATAAACTCATGTTTTTTCTATCACAATTCTCTCCCCACAACAACAACAGCATTTAGTCTTCTGCAACTGTTTTGAGGTACTCAGAAAGATCATCAGGAGTATAAATTTAGAATTTGAGATCACTATAAGGAATCAGATACTCTCAAGAAGGCAATCCAATAGATAGACTGCCATTATCTCTCACTGGTAGCAACTTTCTCATATTTCCTAACATTCACGTGAGCAAACACCAGCACACACTAAACTCAATGCCAGCACAGTTCAATTTCCTTATCTTAAAATTAGCATTAAGTATCATGCTAAATGTCAAAAGCCTTAACCCAGAAAACTAAAATTTATCGTCTATCCTCAGTACTTAGTACATAAAATAGCACCTGTGTACCACAGAATATAGCATATAACAAGTATTTTTCAATTAATTTATTCAACAAATAGTTGCTGAACATTTACCATATGTCAGGCACAATGCTAAACAATGGAACAGAATGGTGGACAAAACCAAGTTTACACTCTAGTAGGGAAAACAAAATAATATATGTCAAGTATAATAAATACAATTTTAAAAAATAAAGCAAGGTAAGGGGTGGGGTATTTATTGACTGAAAGTGGTCACAAGAAAGCCCTCTGGAATGATGATGAAAATGTTCTATACTTGATCTGGGTGATAGTGTATTCATTGAGCTGTACACTTGCATACACTTAAGCTTCATGTAATTTGCTTTACACAAGTTATATTTCCAAGTGTATTCATAAGCCTGCTAAAAGCAACACCTAGAAGACAACCTCATCCAGTTCCAATGATTTCCTCTTGGTTACCACAGCTGTTAATATATTTCCAGATACAGAGATCATATATCCTCACACTTAAATAAAATTACAATTTCTAGAGCTGCTAAAGCCAATCATTTAGTAAGCACCTACTGGATACAGATAAATTAAGGCAAAAGAAAACCAAACTCTTGCCTCAACTTTCAGTAAAAGATAAAAATAGAATGGTGCTAAAAAGGAGTCCTACAACTCATCATGATAAATATAAAATGGGATACACATGTCTTACCAAAAAAACCCTACGTTTAGCCATTTAGTATTCCTCATTTCCCCCACTGACCCAAAACTCCAGAGTTACTGTTAGAGGGAAACAAAAGAACACAAGAACTGTGCAACTCAAATTGTTCCACAATCCATACAAAGTCTAACATAGTCACTAAGAAAAGCATGTACTCCAGAGCTAGACAGCCTGGGTTGAATTCTGGCTCCACCACTTCCTAGCTGTACTACTTTAGCCAAGTTTATTTATTTCAGTTCCCTGTGCCTCAGGCTCCTTATCTGTAAAATCGGGATAAGAGGATCTTATCTCATAGGGTTGTTATGGGAATTAAATGAGTTAATTTATCTACTGTGTTTAAAATAGTGGTTGGCACATAAAAAGCACTAGTTTACTGCTGCTGCTGCTACCACTACTAGAAATCCTACCAGAATTAGCACCTAGGTACCACAAATAGGCAAAATAATCCAATAAAGAAATAATATAGATAGCTAAAAGCTGATGGCAGCAAGCAATAACACTCCATTTCTCCTCCCATTTATTCCCAGACTAACTCAGTACTTTTAGAATGACTCTGCCCTACAATAATGCATCAACTTAGCACATTCCACATAAATTGTTATTTATACATCCACTATGGAGAATGGATCATATGATGCCTAACTGATGACACAAAATAGTCAATAAAAGTCAATCAAATTCTCAGGTACGGAAGAGAAAAAAATGCCTATACATTACAAGAAGGGAAAGTTAGTAGTTAAGCCAAATCAAGTTCCTTTTCAATGGACTTAGCTAGATAGTCTCACTTCGATCCAGGTACAGCCCCTCCAAAAGGAATCTTTGTGCCTTTTCACTTTATCTAGATGACAATTCAAATCAATAATTTAGCCAATATTTGTATGGACCTAGCATTACCCTAAGTAACAATCAGAGGATGTAAAAGTTGTTTGAGACATAACTGCTGTTCTGACAGACTAGTTAGGAAGAATCTAACACAAAGGCAACCCATTCATTCATTCAACAAACACTTCTTGAAGGAGTATTCAGTGAACCTGGCTCCAGGCCTGGCCTTGGTTGGTTTTAAAATCTACTAGGGGAATACTGTCAAATGGATAAAACAGCTCAATGGGCATATAAAGTAACAACAAAAGTTGTAGAAGGTATGAAGGAAGCAAGGAAGGAAGAAAGAATAACCTGGAATGTCAGAAGACTTCCTAGGAACATAACAACTGCTAGATTTTGAGAGACAAGTAAGTTTACTAGGAAAAGAGAACATTTCAGGCACAGGCAAAAGCACGTACCAGAGAGAGATCAAGTTTGCCTTCTGAACAAGATATTAAACCCAGAGGTAAGCAGGGATCTTACACCCTGACAAAGGACTAAAACTTTATTCTGTAAGGAATGAGTAGTAAATAAAAGATTCATACAAGGGATGTATGATCAGATTTCTTTCTGAATGTTTACCTGGGGAGGGGGAGAAGGGTAGATAAGGCTAGAGACAGAAAATCAGTAACAGTCCAGGGGTAGTCAAACCTTTTCCCATAAAGGGCCAGACAGTAAATATTTTAGGCTTTGCAGGCCATACGGTCTCTGTCACAACTATACAATTCTGCCTTTTTAGCATAAAAATAGCAACAGACGACGAATACATAAGCTAATGAAATGAACAAGGCTGTCTCCTTAGTCCATTTTGTGTTGCTATAACAGAATACGTGAGACTGGGTAATTCATAAAGAAAAGAGGTCTATTTAGCTCACAATTCTGCAGGCTGAGAAGTTTAAGGGCAAGGCCCTGGCTTCTGGCAAGGGCTTTGTGCTACATCATAACATGGCAGAAAAAGGTGAAAAGGGAAGCAGACATGTGCAAAGAGGAAAAACCCAGGGGGCATCCTGGCTTTATAACAACCCACTCTCCCAGAACTAACCCATTCCTGTGTGAACTAATCCAGTCACCCCAGAGCAAGAACCACTCACTACAGCAAGAATGGCACCAAGCTGTTTATGAGGGACCCCACCACCACACTGAGGATCAAATTTCAATATAAGTTTTGGTGGTGACAAACAAACCATATCTAAACCATAGCAGCTGTGTTCCAATAAAATTTGACTTAAAAAAACAGGCAGCTGGTCATATTTGGCCATATTGTTCAGAAAGCATCTTGATCTCTCACAAATAGTTAGTGAATCTCTGGTCGAGGCAAAAAGTAAAAGGTCCTAAACTAAAGTGAAGGCTGTAGAAATGAAGAGGAATATAATCCAAATGTATTTAGGGGGTAGAACTGAATGAGTAGAGGTAAAGAACTAGGTAAGTATAAGAAAGAAACAACTCTGACTCCTGGGAATCAAGCCAGAGATCTCTATGGATAATGATGCCGTTTACCAAGATAGAGAAAAGGAAAGAGGAAAATACTGAGGTTTCATTTTATTTAGGGAAGGAGAGAGTGTGAAGAAAGAAAATTAATTTGCTTTTAATATGTTCTCTTTAAGGTAGTTGTAGAACATCTAGGTAGGTATAGAACATCTAGTTGTAGAACATCTAGATCTGAAGAGAGCTGGGTTAGAGGTCTAGATTTGGTCACAGAAATGTAAACCACTCCATGAACCCCTGTATGTTTTTTATAATCCTCTCCTTTAACTAACTACTTGACCCTTGGAGTTGTTTCCCAGAAATGATGGATCCGACTCCTGGCCTCAAGTGATCCACCCACCAAAACCTCCCAAAGTGCTGGAAAATGATGGACTTTCTATAAGACAAAGGAGTTGAGATTCTGAAAGCCTCAGGGCAGACTTCCTGACATCAAGACTCACCATCCCCCATGAATACATGCACACCCTAGAGGAATACACCACAACCTGCCCCAAGGTTGGCCCCTTGTGGCCCCATGTGGCCCCTCCTTTAAAAGCCCATGAACACTCCTAGTCAAGGAGAGAGACTTGAGGCAGTTCTCCCAACACTTCCTTGGCAATCCACATCATCTCAATAATTAGATTTTTGTGTGACTAGCAACTGGACCTAGACCCTAGACAAATGTCCTTGCAGTTCTGACAACAGAAGTAGTTAAGATCACATAGGAAGAAGGAAGGTAGGTGTCTTAAGAACAAAGTGCTGAGATCAAAATATAAACATTTAAACAGGTGTGGGGGTATGGAGGGTAGGAAAGTGCTCTGCAGGCAAGCCCAAGGAAACAATCTGAGAGACAGAAGAGCAATTTCAGTGAAGTAGAGTGCTAAGGGTCACTGTCGCTAAATTAAACTACAGGATACAATCTCTGTGAGGAAGAAGTTAGTGTGCCAAACACTGAAGAGGACAGGAGGATTTATGATACTCCAGGCATAAAAACATAAACAGATGCACAGTGGTTAAAAACAAATGACAGCTGAGAATAGGTAAATCTATAAAGACAGAAAGATTGGTGGTTATCAACAGCTTGAAAGAGGGAATGGAGAATGACTGCTTAACAGATGCAGAGTTTTCCTTTGGGGTGATAAAAATGTTTTGGAACCTGATAAAGGTAGTGATTGTACATTGTGAATGTACTAAATGCCACTAAATTATACACTTTTAAATGGCCAATTTTTTCATTACGTCAATTTCACCTCAAGTATTTACAAAATCACAGGGAGAAAAATCAATGGACAAGTCAGAGAACAGAACGCCAGGAAATAAAACTGAATAGGCTAGTTTCTGAGATATCAGATTATTAAAAGTCTTCAAAGAAAGGCAGAAAAACTTAATCAGATTACAATAGGCAACAAGACAATTTTAAGCATCCCTTTCCCAGTTTTCTTAACTAGAATGGGACATAACTCCACTGTTTAATTAGGGAACCTGGGCTAGGCCGGTAGCTCACACCTGTAACCCTAGCACTTTGGGAGGTGGAGGTAGGAGGTCACTTGAGGCCAGGGGTTGGAGACCAGCCTGGGCAAAATAGCGAGACCCTATCTCCAAATAAACAAAAATAAAAAGCCAAGTTATTAGGGAACCTAATTTGCTTTATGTGGGAAAGTTGTTAAGTGTGAAAGAAATAAAATAGGTGCTAAAGATATAGCATAACCACTCAGCAGAGTGGACCAGTGCTTTATCATTAATAAAGGGTTTTTCTTTAAGTATATAACTCGGTAATCGTAAAAAGCAGTATAGTAAATTGCAAAAGTACTCCGATTTTTTCATGTCTCCTTATAATCTATTGATGTGGCTTTCTAGTCCTTCCATACCTTTTGAATTTGAACTGGCCAGATGACTTGCTTTGGCCAACAGAAGGCAGTGAAAGTAACATACATTAATGTCAGTTCTGAGACTAGGCCTCAAGAACCCTTGCATGCTTCCTCTCACACCTCTCGTGGAAATCTGCTCAGCCACTACGAAACAAGGCCAAGCCAGCCAGCTGGATATCTAGAGACACGTGGCTCAGTCACCCTAGTACCTCTGCTGACACCCAGCCAAACATCATGTATGTGAGTGAGGCCATCCTAGACTAGCTAGCCTTGGCCAATCTACCAGCTAAGCAACTAGACAGATCAGCAAGCTCATATAAGATCACTTAACTCTGGTCGACATCAACAGAACTACCCAGCTGATCCAAAGACTCATAAGGAATAATAAATTCTGGTTGTTTTAAGCCAAGTTTTGGAATAGTTTGTTATGTAACAATAGTTAACTTATATAGTTAATGATGGCAGTGGTGACAGAAAAAGGCCATTAATCTGGCACAAAAGCTAGATTTGTGTCATCAAGTGCTAATTTATTCAGTGTGGTTTAGGTTTTATAAATACATGCCTATAACTTTATAAAAGAAAAGAAAAGAAAATCTTATTATTTAATTCCTACATGAAAAAATTACTTTGTGATTGGGAATATAAAAAACTATCTAGTAAGCCATCATCCCTCTTTTTCCTAAAATTACAGCATCCTAAAACCACTAAAAAGATAAATGCAATTTTTGATAACATGATGTAACTTTGAAAAACAACTATCACATTATGACAACCGACTATTCTTAGAGGGGAATTATTTTCATGGGTAACTGAAATTGGTTTTTTTGTTTTGGTTTAAGTAAGGGAATTCTCTGTGAGTTTCTGAAGTTTCCAGGTGTTACTAACAACTTTTAATTTTTCAAAGCACTATACCACAAGAGCACCTTTTAATGCAAGGCAATCAAATCTTACTTCAAAGAGTCAAAAATACTAAACCATATTAATTCAATACCTCCCACAAATAAGACAGTAGCTTCCTCAACTGACAAGTATCTAATATATTTAAATAGATGGCAGAGATCCCATCTCTTTGTCTTTTCTATGAAGAACCAGCACCGTGTTTCAATGGTCCAGTCACTAACCTATCACTGCCATCCCAATAAGCTCTACCTATTGCTGGAACCAAAGCACTCATAAGTCATTTGGTATGACTGCAGACATGGAAAGACTTGTAAATAGGAAGTACTTTTTAAAAAAGCAATCAAACCTTTAATAATTTGTTAAATCATTCCTGAATTTAACAACATGATCTTTTTACTAAACCAGTTATCAATAAAAGTAAAAATTGTATTGTGGAATTTAAAACCAGTGAAAATTCCTGTTTGGGCTTAGCAGCATTAAACTTTAAACACCATTAACATATCCTGAGAAATTTACAGAAAGAAATAATTTAGTTTACTATTTTTAAACATACTTAAATGCTCCTCTCCTTTATAAAGGGGATCTGTAGGTGTTAGAGAAGTTCAACAGAGAGGGCTACCCTATAAAACAGGATTTTCTATCCATTAACATTTTACTATACCAAAAAGGTACAGATTCTCAATGGGACTCAAAAATGTTTAACAGAATAATACAATGTATTAGATAGAAGGAAGAAAATAATAACTAAATTGATGGTTATCAAATATCTTAGATAATTTCATTCTCTTTCTCTCCTTTAAGAGCACAATTTTCACATAAAAAGGTAAATAAGGCTATGTCAGACCATGGCATAAACCCTAACTTCCTGCCCTCCAAGTACTGCCCTGGGTTAAATTACAGGTTACCCAGTAGTTCTGATACTAAGCCTACAATATTCATGAGCCTCACCAGGTTATGTTAATTTCCTGTCCTAAAATAGCTAGTCCACAATAACCCCTACTCCCTGCCCCCATACACACATTCTCCCAAGTAAAATAGCCCATGTGGTAATTCTTGGTTACCTTTTACCTCCTCTCTCATTTTTAAATACTTTAACCTTCCCTAAACAGCTATAACAACCAGCCACCTTTCTTCAGAAAATATAACTCCTTGTTTATATATGCTGCAAATTCTCAGTGCTCTTCTAGACACACAAAATCTGCAGTATGACTCTGTTTGAATATATTCCCTTTTCAAATACAGTAACATTTCTCTAATCAAGAAGACTTCTAGAAACATCGATCTTGTAAAGTCAAAATCCTGGAAACAGGAAGAAAATAATTATAAACACCTAACATTTACTGAGTAAGTACCTACTTCGTGCCAAGCCTTTTTCAAGTATTACATCATTTAACCTCAACAGCCCTGTGAGATAGGTACTGTTATTACTACCAGGTAAAAGATGAAGAAAGTTAAGTTTTTAAAGTAAATCAGGTCAGAGTAAGTATTGGAGCTAGGATTCTAAAGCAGTCTAACTACAGAGCTCTACATTCTTAAGTGAAACAGCATAAATAATTCTTAAGTGAAAACTACATAAATCACAGACTAAGCTTTCTGGAAGCAACTCCCAGACATTTCTTATAATTGACTAATTAAAATCAGTAATTTCATTCAGAGTACAATTCTTACAATTTGGTAATATGGATTTCCCAGTTTACTGTTACTTAGCACATTTGTAGGAACAGGTGTTAGGACCAACCACATTAATGAGTTTGGCAGGGGACGGACATATGCACACAAGGAAAAGATGAAATTGGCTATTAAAAAGCTACTCCATGATTATATTAAATGGTTCTAAGCTATTGTATTTTAGAATAAGGCTGTTTCTATATCCTTCAGTAGGACAATAGAATAATTGATGTTCATGATGTTACCTCATAAAAAGGTAACAAAAAGATATTCAGCATTACCCAAAATGTATATTTTAGAACAATTTTTACAAAAAGAACAAAAGTTTGAGAAATGTTTCTCTAGAAAGTTCGAGATGATAAATTTCCCCCATATCTCAGTTCAATCTCTCATTCCCTCCTGTCTTCTTCCTTAGAACATAAACATTTTCAAATCCCTTTTTGGCTACTTTGAACAAGCACTCCCCCAGCTTCAGCTGCAAACTTCTCAAAGAGTAGTTAATACTATTTTCCAGTTCCTGACCTCTATCTATCCTCCACTTCTCTAGCTTCTACATCCAGCTTCCCAGTTAAGCTGCTTTTGCCAAGGTCATCAATGCCTCTTTATTTCTAAATCTAATGAACACTTTCCAGGTCTTTTTTTGTCCTTTAAGCAGGATTTAGCATTTCAGATCCCTTTCTCCCCTATCCTTCTTCTTTCTTTAAACTCTAGTCAGTTGCCTTCTGCACCACCTGATTCTTCAGTTTTTCTTTTCTGACTACTTTTTGCTGGATTCATTTTCTTCTGCCTATCCCTCAACGGTTGAAGAGTCCCTGGCCTTCTTCTCTCGCTAAAAATTCTCAAAGGATGATCTTAATCTCCATTCAACAACTTACACTACACACTAACTCTTTAGTGCACACAAGTCTCCTGGCATCTCTCCAAATGCCTCCCACATACCTCCACCTGAGCATTTCCCAGGCCTCTCAAACTCAGTGTATCCACAGTTGAACTCATCTTGGAAACCAAGAGCATAGAGCCTTGGAAAGCACAGCATGTGCAAGGAGTCTGTTTTGTTGGGAGTGGGGTATATTCCACATTTCAATCAACATCGTTATGCACCTGGTCTTCCAAGACAAATAGCTGGGAGTCATTCTTGACTCCCCCTTTCTCTTGACCCAGACATCCAAATAAGTCATCAAGTACTAAAGGAAGATCTTACAACTTGAATCTTTTCAAATCAATTCCTTTCTCTTCACTCCCCCATCATCTCTCAACAATAGCTTGCTTAGGCTCTCCCATAATATTCAGTAATTACTTGTGTCTTTAATAATACTTATCACAGAACATGTATATTTCTCCATTAACCTGCAAACTTAGGGAAAACTGTGTCTGTCTTTTTATCCAAAGTACCCTGGCACACACAAAGAGCTGTCAATAAAAGTCTAATGAGTAAGGGTCCCAAGGACCTAAGTGACACATCAAAAAAATACAATATATTAACAGTGGAGTAGGAGTTTCTGTGTAGTCAACTTCCTAGCATTTCTCAACATACAAAAAATCTCCATCACAGTATAGCAATAATAGTATATCAGCAGCACTGCATATTCAAAGTGACAAAATATTCTTTTTTTGTTTATGCTTCAATGTACATTTTAAATTTCCCACAATGATTATGCAACACTTCCTTAATCAAAGAAACAATATTTTTTAGAGCAAAATGCCACAATCAACACGAATAAAAAATCTTTAAGTTTTTAGGACAATATGTTGTGAAACTGGGAATAGTTTGGGAGGGGTGGAGGACAATAGAAAAATAAGAGAATATGCCAAACTAGAGATAAAACATTAAGACGACTAAGACTACTACATTCAGTGAACAGTTCACCCAGTAACAGTGGGAAAAGGTGGAGAGTTTCATCCTAGTCAGTCAATGATTTACATGAAAATAGATCTTTCAACAAAAGATGCTGACTAATAGGGGAGTGGCCAGGCGAGAAGGGGAGAAATTAGAAAGTTTATACTAGAATTCATTTCAGATTTAAATTCAGCCATAAAAATACAAGAGGAAAATACATAAGTGAATATTTATATCAACGATTCTCAAAATGTAGTACAGGGATCTCTGAACCATTTCAGGGGACCCACAAAGCCAAAACTATTTTCATCATAATAATGTCATTTGTCTTTTTTTACTCATTCTCTCATGAGTATACAATCAAATTTTCCAGAGGCTACATGTCATATTATATCACAACAGATTAAATGTAGAGGGAAATCTAGAATCCAGTTACCTTAAGTCAAAGAGATTTTCAAAAATAAAAACTTTCTCAATAATTATTTTTATTTTGGAAGATGTTTTTCATTAAAAATATTTATGTTAACATGTAAATGAATATTGCTTAATAAATTAATATTTTCTAAATTTCTCAGTATTAATTTTTAATATGGCAATTATCTACAGATGTATCCCACATAAACAAAAGCTCTTTGGGGTTCTCAATAGTTTTTAGGAGTACAAAGGGGTCCTGAAAAAAGTTTGAGAACTGCCAATTCATATAGTTCGAGGAGGAGCAAGTTTCTCTTTGTATAACGCCAGAGCCAGAAAACTGACAGATATATTAACACAAATATTTTAAATTTCTGTATCCAAAAATAAACATAAATGAAATTACAAGAAAAAATGACAACTTGGGGAGAAAATATTTGCAACATACAACAATACAAACATAGCATTCATCTATGAAGAGCTCCTTCACATCATTAAGAAAAAGACAAACAGCCACATTCCCCTCACCCCCAATGAGGACGTGAAACACTAATGGAAAAACAGCATAACAGCCGGGCGCGGTCGCTCACGCCTGTAATCCTAGCACTCTGGGAGGCCGAGGCGGGCGGATTGCTTGAGCTCAGGAGTTCGAGACCAGCCTGAGCAAGAGCGAGACCCCGTCTCTACTAAAAATAGAAAGAAATTAATCGGACAACTAAAAATATATAGAAAAAATTAGCCAGGCATGGTGGTGCATGCCTGTAGTCCCAGCTACTCGGGAGGCTGAGGCAGAAGGATTGCTGGAGCCCAGGAGTGTGAGGTTGCTGTGAGCTAGGCTGACGCCATGGCACTCACTCTAGCCTGGGCAAAAGAGTGAGACTCTGTCTCAAAAAAAAAAGAGAGAAAAAAAATAATAACCCTGGTTTAAAATCTGCAATTTATAAGCTATGAACTTTAAACAAATTACTTAACCTCTCTAAACTCAATTTTCTTACTTGTAAAATACAGAATAATGCCAGTCTGTCAGGATTGTTACGAGGAGTATGTTAAAAGTAACGAATGTAAAGAATGTAAGATATAATACTCAATAAATGCTGAGTCCATCAAAAAGATATACACACATACAAATTCTGGCTCAACAGCAAATTGGTATTAAAATTATATTCTGATTACACATATTCTCAATAGTTAATGGCTCATATTCACTTTCAACTTAAATCAAAATCAAAAATACCCAAGAAAATAAATTCCCCTGCCTTTTGGGAAAACCCCAACCCTTGAAGCAGCAATCTGGAACATTTTTACCTTCTTGTCATTAATGAATCTTCCCTATTTGACTTTTGTATCTTTGGGAGAGTCTAGCAAAGGACCTAGCATACATTTGGCCTTAAGTGTTGGAGGAATAAATGTGGAGGCCTTGGAACACCTAACACTCTCTCTCTCTACTAATGACTCTCATTATCACTCAAGTCTAAAAGCCTTGACACAAGGCTGTGGTGCTAATTAATATTTATTCAACAACAGTTTTGATTCCAAAAAAGCAATCCTGCAGCAAGTTTCATCCAGCTCACTTCCTCACAACTTCCTATTTCCAAAGGAATATACTTACAAGCACAAAGACCCTGGGTTGAATCTTAAAGTCAGTGAGAGAGCAGGAAAGCCACAAGGTGACATAGCTCTGAAATCTTAGTTCAATTTTTAAAGAGGTAAAAGACGACCTCACTAAGAAAAACATTTTAACAAAGCCTTAAAGATGAAACTACATAAAACTAGCACAAGTTCGGATAGATCAGACTCATTAGCAACAACCTTGGTGAACTAATTTTTTCAATTCTTGAAAAGGATAGGAGCAAGACCAAACAGTACAAGACTCAGAAGATTCAAGAGAAACCAATTCCTAAGAAGGTGAAACAATAATTACATGAGTTACTAAGTTCCTACTGGAAAAAAGAAAATACCTGATTACAATACCATGAAAATGTAGCACATCTATTCATTTATGGTAAGGCTTCATTGGGAGCAATCACAAAATAAACATTAAAAAGATTTTGCTGGCCAAGCGCGGTGGCTCATGCCTGTAATCCTAGCACTCTGGGAGGCCGAGGCGGGTGGATTGCTAAAGGTCAGGAGTTCAAGACCAGCCTGAGCAAGAGCAAGACCTCGTCTCTACTAAAAATAGAAAGAAATTAAT
>NW_012133858.1:1786633-1787567 GCF_000956105.1 Propithecus coquereli
TGAGACTCTGTCTCAAAAAAAAAAAAAAAAACCAGCATAATACACAAGGGGTCAACATGCATGTAGAAAAATAACCTTCAAACTTATCAATAATCAAAACGATGTAAATTAAAACCAATCAAAGCAACATGTTTTAAAATCATAATGTCTAATTCAGTAAGAATACAGGAAAACAGGTGGCCATATAAATTACTATTAATATTAGGAACATGAATTGTTACAATCCGTCTAGAAGGCAATCCAGAAAAGGGAACCAAAAATCTTAAAATTATATATACTCCTCAACCAACCGACTCTATCCTAATGAGATAAGAGCATGTGCAAAGTTCTGCTATGAGAATATTCACTGAAGCATTCATTATGTATAATTGCAAAAGAGAAAACTGGAAACAAATGTACAGCAAGAAAGGAATAGTTAAATATATTGTAGCATTCCACCACTTAGATCAGTTATTATCTGATGATTTAAAATGTTGTGATTTATATGGAAAGATACTCTTGATATATTACATTTTTAAAAGGCAATTATACTTTTTGATGACTCATTTCATTCAAAAATAATATATCTATGTGCAAACAACTAGGATGCGTCTGGAATTTTAGGTACGTGCCAAGCATTTTACACTATCACATTTAATCTTCAAAATCCTACCACGTAGACTGACCTCTCTAAAGCTCAGTTCTCTCATCTGCAAAACTGGACTATGCAATTAGCCCCCAAACCATGAAAATACCAAACCATTAAACAATAAAATGGCAGAGCCGAGATTTGACTCCAGGTTTTTCATAGACTCTGGAGCCCAAACTATAAATACCACCTGTACACAAAAGGGTTAACAGTGGATCAACCAAAATATCTCTCCCCCTCTCCCGGCTACCTTTTCTCTTTCTTTTTTCTTTTCCCCAGTCTTATATTTTTTCCTATAATGAACAT
>NW_012133858.1:1789545-1796448 GCF_000956105.1 Propithecus coquereli
ATTTTGCTACTTTGCCATTGTCAGGCTTCAAACTTGAGATGCTTAAGCTTAACTTCTACACTTTGCATTTTCATCATCAAAAACACCATTAAACTGGCAGAAATCAACGACTGTACAAGGATACTTTGTTTCAATCTCTATTTTATGTTTTCAACAAGAGTTGCTTATAGATTTACATTGTTACTAAGGAAATTCTATTTTAAAGGTGCTTAGGGAATTTACCGTTCATAGAAATCCTGAAGTAAATCCTCTTATAAAAGCAAAGGACACTTTTAAAAATAACTTAGGTTTCTCATTAGGCAATATATATTTACTGTAGAAAAACTAAAAAATAAGGATAGCAAAAGAAGAAAACATATTTGAATAACAGGATTATAAGTGTAACCAAATATTCTAGAGAATATTCTCACAAGTTATTCTCTAGATTTTGTTGCAGTCAATGGAATCAAACTGCACAAACTCCTTTGCAATGTGCTACTGTATTTTCACTCACTATTAGCATGAATTTATTCCCATGTTAATTCCTACTGTGTGAATATCACAGGATTGTTGAGAAGATAAGATAAATGTAATGGCTGGCACAGAGGAAACACTATTTAAGTACTAATAATTGTTGTTATTAGTTTCGGGATTAAAATTTTCATAAATATTCTTGTATATCTAAGTTTGCGGGCATATCTTTAATTTTTTTTTTTTTCCTTAAAAGAAAGGCACAGAGGTAGAATTTCTGAAACTCTACCAAACTGTCCTCTGGAAAGAATATACAAATTTACCCTCCTTCAGCAATACAGCTCCCAAAACCCTTATCACCAATTGAGTATTATATTACTAATCTTTAACAAGATGACTGCGGGACAAGGAGTATAATTTTTATCTCACTTTACTTTATTTCTTTAATTGTGCTAAATTAAACTGTCTTTCACATGTTGATGATTTTTATTCCTCTTTATGTGAACTGCTTGTCAAAAATATTTTAAAGTCAATTACTCCAAAATTCATAGCAGAATAATCACATATTAGATTTGTTTAAAGCATGTTACATGCACTACCATTCATTAAACATGTTTGCTTCACAAATCTACAGGGAGGTATACACTCTCACTCAATCATATCCCTCAACTTAGTTATCTTCCACTAATATTTACAAACAAAATACTAATGCCAAAGTCTATGGGAAAAAGAGGGGCTCAAATTAAAGTCTTTAAAGTGACCTAATCATATAATCTATAGTATTGCCATTAATGCATTCATTTAAAAGACTAAATTAGGTAAGTACTGATGTGGAAAAATATCTGTGATATACTGGCAAGTGAAAGAAGAACACAGAACAATCTGTATAGAGTGATCCAGTTGTAATTCACATGGCAAAACATAAAACAGAGAATGAGAAGAATGGGGAGCAAGTCGCTGTCCTAGGTGCTAGGGACCCAGTAATGAACAAGATTGGCAAGGTTTTTCCCGCTTTTAAGGAACTTCCATTCAACTCTGGTGGTTAATAGGCATTCCAATTTTATCTGGATTTACTCTTAGTATTAAACCATAATAGATTACAATAATAAAATTTTTCTCAATTTCTTTCCAAACATAAGTTTGAGTCTACAGAGAAGATACCACACACATCACTTTCTGGATTTTAGAAATCTGTGTGTGATCACAATACAGAAAATTTAGGAAGCACACATTCATACATACACACGCAACCCACACAAAATGCGTATCCAGTATCAATGACAGGAAAAAAGTCTCAAAATCATTTTTTAAGTCTTATTTATATTCAGGAATCTTTTCTCATTACCCAAACTGATAATGCTACATAAAAAAAAAAAAAATCATGTTGCAGAATATTCATGATTCATGATATGATCCCAATTTTGTTTTAAAAAAGCATTTGTAAAGTATAAATGTTGCACATGCCTTTTAAAAAAGTCTTGAACTAACTTACTAGTAGTAACTTCTGGAGATAAGAATAGATGAAAAGTGGGCAGAGGGGCATCAGAGAAAACTTGAAACTTTTTATTAAGTACAGTTCTGAACTTTTGAATATCTGTGGTAAAACATCATTATAATAATAAAGAAAACAAATATCTTAAAGTTTAAGTGCCAGAAGACCAAGCACCTGGTCCCACCAGAATTTCCCTATGTAACACCCTAATGTCCATCAATATAACTGCTTGAATAAAAAAATTAGAGTGCTATGCAGCTATAAAAAGTAGTAAGCTTAAAATGGTCAATTTAATGTTATGTATATTTTAACACCATACGAAAAGAAATCACACATACACAGACACACACCCACATCCTAGCTCTGTCCACTGAAAGATCCTAAAAACAACCACCAACCCATACCAACAAACACCCAAACTGTGGTCTCTAAATACTATTTCCCACTAAAAGGAATCAGAATCTCTTAGAGAAATGACTTGTTCTAGATCTGAGATAGGTGATGTACAACATGAGCCTGGAACAGCCTGTCAAATTAGAAACCAGGGTTACCAATACTACGGAGGTTATATGGAAGGATAAAAGAGCCAGCATGAAGGGGCTCATGATGGCAAAAATGGAACAATTTGAGAATTAAAAAGAGTAACTATAGTAAATTAAAACATGAAACATATTCAGAACCAGGGGTCTACACAGATACGTACTTAAAGGAAAACACCTCACTGGCCACCTCCATCAAATACTAGTTAAAGAATCAAGCATTTATCCTGCTTTTCCTCAGGATAATTATAATTGACATGGTAAACTTCTTTATAGAAGAACTCCAGCTACAAAACACAAAAGGAATAATACAATATCACCACTGGCAAACTCTAATGAAATAATGATCTGGATAGGGGTCAGCATAGTTTTTCCATAAAGGGCGAGACAGTAAATATTTTAGGTTTTGCAGCCCACACAGTCTGTCTTAACTACTCAACTCTACCACCTATCCCAAAACCAGCAAGAGACAATATGTAAAGGAACAAATGTGGCTACATTCCAGAAAAAAAACTTTATTTACAAAATAAGCAGTAGGTCAGATTTGGCCCATAGGCTATAGTGTGCCAAAACCTTGATCTAAACATTGATCATCAATGACTGTTAAAACCATTAAATGAAAGGCTGAACTTTATAATGGATGGTGGATGGGTTGACAAGAATAAACCCAGTGATCAATCATAACACCACAAAAAGAGAGGTAACTAGATATCATATGCCATCTGATGTTATACAATAGGAAATACAGATGCTCCTTGACTTACAATGGAGTTACATCCCAACAAACTCACTGTAAATCGAAAATGGATTGAATACGCCTACCCTACCAGACATCATAGCTTAACCTAGCCTACCTTAAACATGCTGAGAATGCTTACATTAGCCTACCGTTGAGCAAAATCACCTAACACAAAGCCAATTTTATAATTATAAAAAACTTTGAATCAAAATCCAAACTGCAGCTTCTACTAAATGCATATCACTTTTGCACCATCATAAAGTCAAAAAAATCATAAGTTGAACCATCCTAAGCCAGAGATTGTGTGTATTGAAAGCCACCTAATAAAGTAATCTGACTAAAAAGTGTAACCAACAGTTTGCAGGAAATACAGGGAATAGAGGAACATGTTAAGTGATCATAAGGATACAATCAGCAAAATCCAAAATGTGAGAAATTTCAAAGAACAAATGATCTGATTTCTTCAACAAATAAATGGCAAGAAAAAGATGAGGAAAGAAAAATTATCATCAATTCGAAGGAGATTTAAAAATAGCAACCAAATGCTATGAACCTTGTCACCTTGGATCCTAATTCAAACAAACCAATTTTTTAAGGAAAAAGAAAGATACAATCAGGGAAATATAAACACTGACTAGATCTGACAGTGTTAAGAAAATTTTCAATTTTTACAAGGTGGAATCATGGTGCTGTGGTTATATATGTCTTAAGTATCCATATCTTTCAGAAATATATAATAAAATATTTGCCAAAAATGTATGTCTGAAATGTGCTTTAAAAATATTTGGGGGTCATAGTGAAGGTCTAGATGAAACAAGAGTGGCCATGCAATTGTAAAAACTGTTGATGGATACATGGTGGTTCATTGTACTATTCTATCTAGTTTCATATAATTGAAAGCTTCTTAATAATTTAGAAGTAATTTAAAAATAAAATCCCAAAACAGAAAAAATACCATCTGTTTGGGAGTACCAGGTTCTCTAACACAGAAAGTTTAATAAAAATTACTCCATTCTACGGGAAGGCAAATTCAGTACCCATAGAGAGCTAAGTGGAAAGAGAAAGGGAGAAAAGAGGCAGAAAAGAAGAAAGAAGGAAACTGTGACTCATCCTTCCCTTCCCTCACCCTAGCTAATGACAAAGCAGTGAGGGGCTACTAGCTGCTCCTTTAAAAATGTCCTGGCAAAGACAAGTATTTTACTTTATGAGAGTAATTTTCCTATGAAAATCACTCTGCCTCAAGCTGTAAAAACTGTTTGATGTCCTTAGAGCTCCCCAAGATCCTAACTCTTTCAAAGCAGAAAACAGAAAGCTAGGAAGGAAGAAAATTTTCAGAGGAGGGAAAAAGCTTCTCTGCCTCACTTCCTCAAAATTAAGAAAAAAGAAATTAAAATAGAAGAAAAAATACAGTATTCTGTTAACTCAATTCATAGTTATTAATAATAGCCTTAGTGGTTCTGAATGGTCCTAAGTAGTTCAAGTTTTCGGGGGACATCTTAGACTATTTACATTAACTCTACTGAACAAGGCTGCAGACATCCCAGTTGGGGAGAAGTAAGATCATCACATCCTATAGTAATGGAGTGTGTCCATCATATTTAAACATCTAATTAAATACTTAATACCTAATAGTCAATGCAAACCAAACTGCCACTGCATACAGAATAGTCTGAAAATAGTTTTCAGAAGAAAAACATGCAGTCTAAAAAGATTGACCATATGAATATCAGATATACTTAAAATACACATCTCATATCAAAAACAAACAAAGCAAGGCACAGGACTCACACCTGTAATCCCAGTACTTTGGGAGGCTGAGGCAGGAGGATCGCTTGAGGCCAGAGTTCAAGACCAGCCTAGGTAATATATTGAGACCCCTGTCTCTACAAAAAAATTTTTAAAAAATTAGCAGGGCATGGTAGAGTGTGCCTATAGTCCCAGCTACTCAGGAGGCTGTGGTGGGACGATCAATTGAGCCCAAGAATTTGAGGCTGCAGTGAGCTATGACTGCACCACTGCTCGGCCACATGTGGCCTTCTGGATCCTTGAATGTGGCCTTTTGGCCGAATCCAAATTTTACAGAACAAATCCTCTTAATAAAGGGATCTGTTCTGTGGAGTTTGGACTTGGTCAAGGGGCCACACTTGGGGACCTGGAGGGCCACATGTGGCCTTGAGGCTGCACGTTACCCACCCATTACTTCAAAAGGCATCTGATGATTATTTTTCCTCAAATAAATATACAGGGGTGGGGAAGAAGATCTGGAGACTTTCCTTATAACCACCCAATACACACGAGTTTAAAAAAAAATACAAAAGGATACAGAGCAGTAACAATACAACCTAAAGCTTACTATTATTACAACTGCTAATAACAACAGCAGCTAAGATTACTGTGTGCCAGACACTGCTAAAGCACCTTACATGCACAATTACCTCCTTTAAGCCTCACAATCACTCCAAAAGGTAGGTATCAACATCATCACTTCCAGATAAGGAAAATGAAGCTATAAAACGTTAATTAATTTGCCTAAGCTCTACCATACCTGACCAGAGGGGGACAGAATGACCTTAAAATATCAAACATAAATAAAAAGCTAGAGAATACCTATAGATAATATCAAATTTCACTCAAAAAGCACTTTATAGTGTTGTCTGAAATCTTCCACCATGGAACAATGAAGTTGATCTATACAAAGCAAAGGATGTGTCAGATAGTCAATTTATTATACTTTCCTTCTTCCCTAAATAGGGCAGCTTAGTCTTTTCCTAATATTGTTGCTGAACTGCTGTTTCTAGTGAGTAAAATCCAATGGGCAGCAGTTTATTACAATCACATAGTGGCATAGTAAGGTCAAAGAGCAAAAACTTAGAAATCGGACAGATTAGGAATATAGTCCCAGTTCTGCCCATTACTAGTTTTGTGTCCTTTACCCACCAGCAGGGCCTCAGGTTCCTTGTCTATTTAATGGAGATACCACCTATACCCTGTGGAATAAACGCTCATTAAATGTTGGTTTCCTTCCCTTCTCAAATAAAAGCAAGGTACAAATAAACCTAAGGCGCACCTTCCAATGATCCAAATACCAGTCCTTTGAGGAATGCTACAAGCAGCATTTCCTAAACTTCTTTGGCCACAGAATATTTATTATAGCATAACATTATTTAGAGTGACTACTGTGGGAAACAATGACCAAAGGACTTTTATATAGATTAAAAAATATATATTTTCTTCAGATTCTATTATAACTCTTTCGGCTCTTCATTGTTCATTTTTATCTACTATCTAATTCCTACTTTAATTCTATATAGTTGAGCTGGCAAATAAGTACCTCTAGATATATGAGTATTCCATACATTAAATGCTGTACATTAAAATACATACTCTTCTACAAGTGGCATAAAAAATCCAACTGTATAAAAAACAGGGCATGGGGACGGGCGCGGTGGCTCACGCCTGTAATCCTAGCACTCTGGGAAGCCGAGGCGGGTGGATCGCTCAAGGTCAGGAGTTTGAGACCAGCCCGACCAAGAGCGAGACCCCGTCTCTACTAAAAAAATAGAAAGAAATGATCTGGACAACTAAAAATATATATATAGAAAAAATTAGCCAGGCATGGTGGCACATGCCTGTAGTCCCAGCTACTTGGGAGGCTGAGGCAGTAGAATCGCTTGAGCCCAGGA
>NW_012133858.1:1796968-1798975 GCF_000956105.1 Propithecus coquereli
ATCATTTATTAAATGTCAACTAAGCACAGAGGATCTTACTATGCAAAAATAATACAAAGCAACAACAAAAAATACTGAGACCAGTGATCACAGGAAATAATAAGGATGGAAGCAGGTGAAGTGTTAACACTTCTCTAATTGCCTTGAATCAAAACTAACTGTGTTAACTGGGCTCAAACGGTGCCTTCAAGACACCAGAGGCAGCAAAGCTCCACTTTTATACATTCACATACTCTTAGGACAAAGTAGTTAAGAATAAGAGCTCCAGATGAAATTACCTGGGTTGGAATCCAGGCTCTGCTACCTGCTGGCTACGAAACCTTGGCAAAAGTTACCTAACCTCTTTAAGCTTCAGTTTCCTCAGTTAAGGAACTCTGGCTCAAAACTGATTTTGCAATATGGATTTCAAGTATACTTTTTATCCATCTCTTATAGCCACTGTTTTATAGATAGCCTGACCAATATTAAAAGCGAGGTATTTGCTCTTAAATTTTTTATTTTCGTAGAAGAAAACAATTTAAACTTTACTTATATATGACTGACAATTACTTTCTCCTTGGTAAATAACATTATAAAAAGTAAAAGTTCCTAAGTCTTACCCTAAAAAACCTTACTTCAATCCAATTTCACGTAATTTTCCTATTCCCTTTCCAATTATAAAGGCCATATAGTGGAGCAGTTAAGACAACAAATTCAAAGTATGGTTTGAATCTTGCTGGCTGTATATGGCCCTCTAAGCCTCTGTTTCCTCATTTATAAATTGCATGTGCCTCACAGGACTGTGAAAATTAAATAAAATAGAAATTGCTTAAAATAGAGAACAGAAAAACCATAGAAAAAACGGTAAAACAAAGAGTTGGTTTTTTAAAAAATAAAATCAACAAACCCTTAGTCTAAGACAAAAGGAAAGACAAATATATAAAATCAGACATGAAACTAGAGACATTATAACAGATGCCTCAGAAATAAAAAAGGCCATAAGGGACTATTATGAACAATTATATGCCAACAAATTTGATAACCAAGAGGAAATGGATAAATTCCTAGAAAAATACAACCTACCAAAACTGAATCAGGAAGAAACAGAAAGCCTCAGCAGACCAATAACAAAAAGATTAAAGCAGTAATTAAAAACCTCAACGAAGAAAAGCTCAGGACCAGATGGCTTCACAGATGAATTCTACCAAACTTTGAAAGAATTAATAGCAATACTTCTTAAACTCTTCCAAAAAATAAATCTGGAGGGAATACTTCCTAACACATTTTATGAAGCCAGCATCACCTAGATACCTAAGCCAGACAAAGACACCACAAGAAAACTACATGCCAGTATCTCTGATGAACACTGATGCACCAGTCCTCATTAAAATAATAGCAAATCAAATTCAACAACACATCAAAAAGATCATATGTCACAATCAAGTGGGATTTATTGCTGGCATACAAAGTGCTTTTAACATATGCAAATCAATCAAAGTGATACATCACAGTAACAGACTGAAAGACAAAAACCACATGATCATATCAACTAATGCAGAAAAAGCATACAACAAAGCTGTACATCCTTTCTTGATTAAAAACTCTTAACAGTTTAGGAATAGAAAGTTCCTCAACAAAATAAAGGCCATTTATGAAAAACTCACAGCTAACATCATAATCAATGGGGAGAAACTGAAAACTTTTCCCCTACAATCTGGTACAAGGCAAGGATGCCCACTTTCAACACTTCTATTCAACATAATACTGCTACTACTATCAAGAACGATTAGACAGGAAAAAAATAAAAAGTACACAAATCAGAAAAGAAAAAGTAAGACTTCTATTTGTAGATAGTATGTTCCTATATGTAGAAAACCCCAAAGACTCCACCAAAAAACTGTAGATCTAATAAATGAATTCAGTAAAGCTGCAGGATGTAAAATCAACAAATAAAAATCCACATCATTTCTACATACAAATGACAACCAAGCTGAAAAAGAAATCAAGTAAACAATTTCATTTATGACA
>NW_012133858.1:1799658-1800757 GCF_000956105.1 Propithecus coquereli
TCAGCAGAACAGAATTGAGAGCCCCGAAACAAATCCAAACATATACAACTAATTCTCAATAAAGGCACTAAGAAGATACAAGGGCGCAAGAATAGTCTCATAAACGGTGCTAGGAAAACTGGAGTTCCACATGCAAAATAATGAAATTGAACCCTCATCTTACATACACCATACACAAAAATCAACTCAAAATGGATAAAAGACCCAAACCATAGACCTGAAACCATAAAACTCCTAGAAGAAAATATAAGTGAAAAACTCCTTGATATTGGCATTGACAATGACTTCTTGGATATGGCACCAAAACACAGACAACATAAACAAAAATACACAAGTCAAACTAAAAAGCTTCTGCAAAGCAAAGAAAACAACAAAATGAAAAGGCAACCTACAGATTGGGGAAAAAATATTTGCAAACCATATATCAGATAAAGGATTAAATCTAAGATTTATAATGAACTCATACGACTCAATAGCAAGAAAAAATATAATTCAACTTAAAAATGGGCAAAGGACTTGAATAGACATTCTCCAAATATGACATAAAAATGTCCAACAGACATATGAAAAGGTGCACAACATCACTAATCATAAAGAAAATGCAAATCAAAATCACTATGAGATACCACATCACACCTGTTAGGATAGCTATTATGACAAAGACAAGAGATAAATGGTAAGGATGTAGAGAAAAGGGAACCCTTGCACACTGTCGGTGGGAATGGAGATTGGTGCAAGCATGATGGAAAACAGAATGGAGGTTCCTAAAGAAATTAAAAATAGAACTACCATATAACCCAGGAATCCCTTTTCTGTGTATATACTCAAACAAATGAAATCATCACTTCACAAAGACATCTGCATTCCCACATTCACTGCAGCATTATTCACAATAGCCACAATATGGAAACAACCTAGGTGTCTATCAGTGGATGAATGGATAAAGAAACTTAAACACACACAAACACACACACACACACACACACACACTATTATTCAGCCTTAAAAAAAGAGGAGATACTGCTATTTGCCACAACATAGATGGACCTGGAGGACATTATGCTAAGTGAAATAAACCAGACGCAGAAAGAATAATACC
>NW_012133858.1:1802133-1805554 GCF_000956105.1 Propithecus coquereli
ACACACACACACACACACACGTTGGGGGGTGTATTTTTTTTAAAGGATTCAAAAGTCTCCCAATATAAGTTATCTCTGATGTTCAACTGATTTTAAATAGAACTATACCTTGTTCTTTAGTAAATCCTCTTGCTTCAAGAAGGACATAGCAGGTACTTGCTATTTACAGAGAAAACAAATAAATCTCTTCCATGTCTAAGAATTGTACCCCAGACGAGCCAAACATTTCATAATGTACACAATTAGTCACAGAGGGAGATACTATTCTAATCACTAGAAAGCAATTTATTTTTCAACCAAATATGGACAGCCATATTTTACAACTATTTAAGAAGTTGCAGTATTTAGCAACAGAGCCCCTGTTTATTAATATTTCTGACCCTTTCTGGGAAAGCTCTAGAATTGATATACTAATATATACTAGTATATCAAATATTATCTTAACAACCCAAAAAGAGGTCCTGTAAAAACTGGAGTTTTCATAACTCCCCCACAGTACTACAATTACATACCTAAGTATATCCATGAGGAAAGGGACTTTTCAAATGTAAATATTATCTCTTTACCTTATCTTTACTCCTTTGCAGAATAAGCTACTTGGTGAAAAGAAATTGATTTGTCAGGTTTCACTGTTCTAAATCTCTCTTTTATCCTCACCCACTCCAAATAAAATCCCAGAAGGCCTGAGGGTATTGTAGTAGCTTCACATGGTACCTTCAAAGGTACCATGCTTATCAACCAGTGCAACCTAGTACCCAAACTGTTTCATTCATTCAGCTAAAGAGTTCAATGTCACTTAGTGCTAAGCACACAGTATGACAGAAGTGTCTGTATCACTGTGTCTCGTTCCTTTCCCTACTATTATTCCTTTGCATTTAAACAAAAATCCAGGTTTTACTTTATAAATTAATTTCTTATATCAAAACTCAAATGTTACTGGAAACATGAGTGACCATTTGGTCACCTGGAAACTCTTTATCATACCACCATACCACCACGACAAACTACCTTCAACTAGAATGTCATCCACTTTGCAGGAAATACAAAGGTGAGTAAAATACTTTTTTGTCATATTGGAACTTAACGATCACCTAGGTAGAGACAAGTTACCAGAATACAAGAAAGAATATAAGAAGGGTCAGAGAGAGTGCTACAGCAATTACGTGCAGGTGAATTTCATGCCTTGTGGTAAAGCATGAATGACAAAGCAGTTGAGGTGGCATTTGAGACTCTGAAAGCTGAGCAGGTCTTTGATACATCAAGGAAAGACAGCATATGACAAAGAACACGTGGACCAATAAATTCCACGAAGGCCAGGGCAATCATGGCAATGACAACATCTAAGAAGCATACCAGTAAAAATTTCAATATATATTTTAACAATTTTACTAAAATATGGGAGAAAAATAATCATTGCCCCCTATAGTAAGTACCTTTCTAAAGAAATGTCTCAACTTCCTTTAATGTGAAATAAAATTTCAAAATAAACTGTAAACATGACTAAAAACAAAACAATGGTACAAATCAATGAAGTGTTTTTAAACCACACACACCTTTTCTGTTACTTGAAAACAATTAAAATAATTCCTGGACAAAATTCCAAACTTGCTCTGTCCAATACAATAACCACTAGCAATATGTGACTACTGAGCATTTAAAATGTGGCTACTCCAAATTAGCATATTCTGTGTCAAATACTCACTAGGTTATGGAGATTTAGTACCCAAAAAAATGAATGTAAAATGTCTCATTAACAATTTTTGTATTGATTACATGGTGAAATAATATTTTGGATATACTACATTAAATAAAATATATTATTAAAATTAATTTCACCTGTCTTTTGACTTTTTTAATGTGACTCACAGAAAATTTGAAATTGTATCTGTGACTCATATTTATGGCTTGTATTTCTACTGAATAGCACTGGTCTAAACAATTGCTTAATATTTTTCAGATTTCTATACTTGCTTCATGCTGGCATGGTAATCACTTGATCATAATGATACAAAGTAACCTCCAAACAGTTATTTCTCAAGTCTTGATACTGAAAAGGTTAAGATACCTGCCAAAAAAGTGTGTCAGTTTCTTAAATGCCCATTTTGAGCAAATACAGAGGGGGGACTGACAACTTTTCCAGACACATTTACCACACGTTAATACTTTGGACATTGTTAACTAATGTCACAAGATTCTATTAGATAAGAACTACTCAGTGATACAAATACATGGGATCCAGGAATAAAAGAGTCAATCCTGAAGAGTAATGAAAGAAATCAGAGGATGATAGATATACAATGAGCCTGGAGAACAACCAGGTCAGAATCCAGCGGTAGGATGAGGGCTCTAGGAAAAAGGACACTCCAGGAAAAGCAGGTAGGGGGCAGTTAGGAACCCACCCACTGTCTGATACAATGATACATTTGGGGGAATAAACTGAAATTATGATCATTTCAAATAGTATCAGAAAAAGAAGATGGCAACAATGAAACCTGAAAAACTTAAAAGCAAAGGAAATGTGATTATCACTTTAGAAACAGTTTCACAGATCCTTACAATGTTAAACACAGAGTTACCATGATACAAAAAATCCACTCCTAGGTAATACCCAAAAGATCTGAAAACATGTCCACAAAAAAACTGTGCACAAATGGTCACAGCAGCAATTATTCATACTAGCCAAAAAAGCAGAAACAACCCAACGTCCATCAACTAATGAATGGATAAACAAATCCTGGCATTCCCATACAATGAAATATTATTCAGCAATAAAAAGCAATGAAGTACTAATACCTGCTACACCATGGAAGAACCTGGAAGATACTATGCTAAGTAAAAGAAGCCAGTCATAAATGGCTAGTAATATGAAATGTCCAGAATAGGCAAATGTATAGAAACAGAGAATCGATTAGTGGTTGCCTAGAGCTAGGGGGAAGAGGAAGATGGGGAAAGAATGGTAATGAATACAAGCTTTCTTTTTGGAGTGATAAAAGTATCCTAAAATTAGACTGTAGTAGGCCAGGCGCCATGGTTCACACCTGTAATCCTAGCACTCTGGGAGACCAAGGCAGGAGGACTGTTTGAGCTGAGGAGTTCCAGACCTGCCTGAGCAAGAGTAAGACCCCATCTCTACTAAAAATAGAAAAATTAGCTGGGCGTCGTGGTGTGTGCCTGTAGTCTCAGCTACTCAGGAGGCTGAGGCAGGAGGATTGCTTTAGCCCAGAAGTTTGAAGTTGCTGTGAGCTAGACTGACACCATGGCACTCTACTCGGGGTAATGGAGTGACACTCTGTCTCAAAAAAACAAAAAAGTGGCCGGGCGCGGTGGCTCACGCCTGTAATCCTAGCACTCTCGGAGGCTGAGGCAGGCGGATTGTTTGAGCTCAGGAGTTCGAAACCAGCCTGAGCAAGAGCGAGACCCC
>NW_012133858.1:1806909-1810366 GCF_000956105.1 Propithecus coquereli
TTAAAACTCCACCAACTCAAAAGCTTCCCCCTTTCCTTCAGAATTTAAATAATGTATAGAATATGAAAGCTCTTGGCAGGCATAGTGGCTCACATCTGTAATCCCAGCACTTTGGGAAGCCAAGGTGAGAGGAGAGCTTGAAGCCAGGAGTTTAAGACTAGCCTGGGCAATATATCGAGATCTCCTTCTCTACAAAACATTAAAAAAAAAAAATTAGCAGCGCATGGTGGCACATGCCTGTAGTACATGGGAGGCTAAGACAGGAGGATTGCTTGAGACCAGGAGTTCGAGGTTGCAGTGAGCTATGATCACGCCACAGCACTCCAGCCTGGGCCAACAAAGCAAGACTTTCTCCAAAGAAAGGAAAGAAGGGAAAAGGGGAAAAATGGAAAAACGGAAGGGGAAAGGGAAGGAAAGAAAAGAAAGAAAAAAGAAAAGAAAAGAGAGGAAAAGAAAAAAAGCAAGCAAACAAGCTCTGAAATTCCAATAGGACAGCAAATATCCCTGCAATACTATCAGTCTGATGCCAAGCATAATTTCAGCACCTCCAACTCTTCAGGTGTTTCCTCCATAAACTCAAAAGTCTAGCATTAGCAATTTATCTGACTCAGCTCAGTAACTTCAAAATAAATCATGAAGAAAGTGATTAGTCAATCAAAAAGAATTAAATGATCTTATGGACTAAGGAGAAGTGGAGGGTGTCAAATTTAAACAAGACAGGTTAGCCCTCCTTAGAAAGAAATCTAAACCACCCAACCTTTTTGTTATATTAGATAATTGAACCCCTAAGAATTTCTTAGACCACCAAAAGAAGGAAAAGCACTTTGCCATGATCACCCTTTTTCTTTGGCACAACAATTAAGACACCCACCTTTTCAATTCTCATTACACAGAGTGTATGAGTGTATACTGGTACACTCATAAAAGTGTATAAGCGTATTTGGTAAAGTTATTTTCTGCATAGCTGTTCACAATTCATAAGAAAGCATTCCATTAACAGAGTAGATTGAAATCCAAACAGCAATTCCCTATATACCAAGGAGGAAAAAAAAAAGACAACAAACCTTAAATCAGATAAAACTCTGCTACTGAGTAATAAATGTAGATGGACAATGGAAGAAAGAGTTGAGTTGGTGCAAGGGTTCTGGGTTATTGTTAAGCTGATTTAACATTGTCTTCCCCCACAACCATGCTTGACTAGCTTTAAAAAAAAAAAAAGGAGGTTAGAAACAATACCCTAGGCTAGCATACTAAAGACTTTAGTACCCTTTTTACATATCACTGAAATCCAACTAGAGGTTGATCAATCAGAGGTGACCCAGTTCTCTTCCTCCTCAGTTCAGTGACCAGCAAATTACATGTCTGGTGTAAAGAAAAGTTAATGCAGAACCCCAGCTCTCCAGAAAAAACTTTCCTGACTCTTGCTCCTTTAAAAGAAAGTTAAGTTAGTATAATTTCTCTAGGTGAACATTTTGAACAGTTATCACAGAATGATTTCCCCTGGAGCTATCTGAGTCTGCACTACAGTAATCCCAATATGCTTGTTTCCTTGTATTCTTTTCAGTAGTGTAACACTTAACATCAGAATCCATCCATTCCCTTCTAATTTGTGGCTTAAAAAAAACAGACAACTGAGTAAATTAGACAAAGTGTTAAATAATAATAAAGAACTATTAATAAAAGCCTGAAGACCAACCTATGAGAGCAAATTGTATGCTCCATTTGTCCATGGATACCAGCTGTTCAAGAGCTGTTTTGGTTTACTTCCTGATTGTCAACTACCAACCAATTCCAAAAAGGTGAAGTTCCAAATAACCCAATTCCACATTGATGCATAGCTATTATTCTTTGGGGAACTAAAAGGGGGGAAGTGAGTCACAGTTCCAAACATAACAATGTTCAACATATACTCAATTGGTTGTATATATAATTAAAAAAAAATGCTTTCATGAAGTTTAATGTCCAATTTTACAAGGAGGGGAAAACACCTTCCACGACCCATAGGAAGAGAGGTGAAGTGAATTAACAATCCTTAATAATGGCTAATTTAAGAATAACATTCTAATATTACCTGGGGATATAAATACACCAGATTTATTTATGAACAGTCAGTAATGTTCAATAGAAACCAATGCTCTGATTGAACATTAAACAACAGAAGAAAAAAACACATATTACTTTTCTTCTTGTGCTGGCATAAGCCCTAATATTTTCATTTTCAATGTCTGTTTGAGAAGTTTTCCCTGATATCTTAAAAGAATTGAGGAGTTTTCAGATAACTATAAATGGCTAAGTATTGTATTTGCTAAGAGGCATGACTGAAACTAATTTCAAAGTTCTCATGACCAAAGTCTTACACAATCATTACTAAATTATCAATTAAAGACTATCCTAAACACAAAAGGCACTTTATCTCTGAAATCTAAATGTTAAGGTAACAGCAATCCATTCTCTATAACATATACAAAAAAGAGCATGGGCTCTGAAATCATAATGCCTGGATTTAAATCCTGGCTGAGCACTTTCTGGCCAGGTTATCTTGAACAAGTTACTTCATGTCTCTGAATCTCATTTACCTCATCTTTAAAGTGGGAATAATAGTATTAGCTACTTATTAGTGTTGTTGTAATGATTAAAATGATAGTTCATGTGAAGAATTTGGCACAGTGATTAGTACACAGTAAACATTCACTTACTATTTATGGCCACTTTCTATTAAAGCAACCTATTAATTTTTACCTTCTTAGCTAAGCCAAGGATTATGCCATGATACAATTAATGGTAATGAAAAAATGGTATTTTAATGTTACTGTGTTGCATCAATGTTTCTAATATTTTTCTTGCCTACCTACTACCTTCTGGCTTTAGGGCATGTCTATTCAATCCTAAGCCTGTAAATTCATCTAAGTCATATAACCATCTAAAATACAAGTTTCTAAAAAAATAGGTCCTCCTTCCTCAGAAATGCTTACTTTTTATTATTAAATTGATTTGAAAGGACAATCAAGAAATTAACAACTCCAGACCATGCTATTAAGCCCATGTTATGGTTCAGCTTGTGCTGTTCTTAGCCATGGTACCCTGGAAACAAAAAGAAAAGTTGGTTTGGCAAAATTTATTTTAAGAAAAATACATCATTACCTCAAAGTGATCAAACCAAAAATGTTAAGAAAACTATTCAACATCAAAATATAAGATTTCCTCATTTACAAAATTGGAACTTGCACACCCTTTGAAAGTAGACCTTTCTTCCCAAAATATAAACACAAGTGAGAAGGGGGATTGCATACTAAGAACCCATGTCTACAAAGTTGTATCTTTATACCTTGTACCAGACCAAATACCTTACAGACACAAGTATATATAGGAATAATTTACTATTATATACTGAGTATAAACTCACTTTTTGAAAAAAACTAGAATTTGCACACCCTTTGAAAGTAGACCTTTCTTCCCA
>NW_012133858.1:1810416-1851071 GCF_000956105.1 Propithecus coquereli
TTTTGTTTTAGGACTTTAATGAATAAAGTATTGAAATAAAAACCCTTAGTTTACTGCTCCCAAATATAAATCCAATATTTTTAGGTGGAGAAAAATTAGAAACTGTGCAATTAATAAACTGGAAAGTGAAATATCATTGCCAGTAACTGCTATGTACTGAATTTCAAGGGAACCTATTGTATATTAAATTTTTAAAAAGTGAACTCATCTACCCTCTCATCTCAGCACTTTCTCAATTTTCCCATTACAATTAACAATATAACTCAGCAGTCAAGTCTTCCAGACCAGTAACATCAGAATTTATTTTTAACTCCTGACTCCTTCACAAATATTCCCCCTCACTCCAATCCAAAATCCTGCCAGTTCTTCATTCACACCGTCTCTCAAATCTGTTCCTTTCATCCCATCTTCACATTTTACTTTATTTCCCCATGATTCACATCATATGCCACTAACTCCCTAAAAGGGTTTTAACATCTCTCCACTCTAATCCATCAATTCAGCTGCCAAAATCATCTTTAAATATCTTGTTCAGCAACCTACAGTAAGTCCAGATATCCTTTGAATCTCAACCAAACTTTTGTAGAACCCCTCTGCCCTCAATCAGCTAAACTTTCCATATTTCTCAAATTCCTCTCTTCTTATTTTCCTATTTAGGCCCCTTTAATTCAGATTTACCAAGTTGTTTGTTGCCTCCCATACAAAACTCATCATCTCTGTACCTCTGTACATTCCTTCCATCTAGAATCTTTCAAGCTTCTCCATCAGTTCAAGTTACAGCCTTCTTTTTAACACCAGTCTTAAAACACCTTCTCTGTGGGAAGTCCTTCCTCTCCAACCCATTGGTCTCACCCCTTTATTCTTTGTCCCTCTGAACAAAGGATTCAATTTGTATTTTATAATCCTTCAGTCATCAAGCTGTTGTTTTAATATTTTTTTCTCATAGTCCACATCTACAACTAAATGATAAGCTTTTGAGACCTATTTTATGTGACTCTGTTTTGAACAGGGGTCCCTTAGAATACTCAGTAAATAGAAAAGAATATTCCTTTATTTTATAAATTTAAAAATAGGAAGATTTTGAGAAAACAAATTGTTCTAAGTCCACTCTCGGTTTTTCCTTGCTGTTCTACTCACACAGATCTTTATATAAATATACATTTCTATACCAACCTCAACAAATTTCAAAAACAATTTGTGTAACCAAGGATAATTTATATAATCCAAAATAGGAGCAAAAGACTGCAACATCTACTTTAAAACCCACGAACCATGAAAATGCCTTAATTCTTGAAATCATGCAAAATTTTCTCTTCACCACCACCTTCAAAAACACAGCTAGAAAATGATGCTAAACATTCCAACAAATTTATTTACACCCGGTGATTACGTTCTTAGAACAATATCCGGGGAATCAGGTTGGTCCTGTTAGCACCAGCACACAATCCTGTCACGCCCACGTGCTCTGCCCCTCCATTCTCCACTGTAGGGCGGAGCATCCCAAGAAACACCACAGTCTCTCATCCTGCCCATCCTCATCCCTGTTTCAAACCCCTTGAGTCTTATTTAAAATAAATATGGAACTGTGGCACCAGGGTCAACATATGCATGCTTCACAGCCTTCTCTATGCATAAAGTGCACACAAAAATAGAGCTTCCCCAATCTTGGAATCTGCTGCTGGCACTTACAAAATCTCTGGCTTTTCCAGCCTTGATGTTTCTCCAAAATACTATCTCACACCTGCAGCCCAAGTCCAATACAAGGGACTGACAGCACATGGTCCAGTACTGATTTTCATCTGCACTTTGCTGGTGAAATGAGAAACTGTCACCTTATTTTCTAAATGCTGTTCCCAATCGGCCATAAATTGATTCGTGAATCTCTCGGTTTCCCTTTAAGTTTTTCCTTGTCATTTCACAATTAGCATTCTACAGGTACACGCAATAAGAGAGCATGTAACTCTTGTATGAACATCATAAGTACTTTAACAACTCCGGGCAAATCTGGTTGGGAAATGAATGAAAATAAGGTTCTGGTTTTCTGTCTCACACATGAGCTGTTTTCCAAAGATAATCAAGAAATTGGCTAAATCCTAATAATCTAATTTTTAGACATCACAAAGAGATTAAACTTCCCTGGACAATACAGGGACTTTAAGTTGGTACATACTGTTTGGTTTAAATCACTACACTACTTAATATTGCAGAATAATATGTAGCTACTGTTAATTATTCTCTCTTCACTAATAAAAATTTTAATCTAAAATATTTTATATGAGTAAACAACTTAAGTGATACTCATTGACTTATTTTCATCTCCCCAAATCTTATATTTAAGCATTTTAGCACTTAGCTAAATTTTCTCCAACAGTATACCACAAAAATTACTATATTTTAACCAAAGTTGCCACAGATGGTCCTCCTTTATTTTCTCTATTTTGAGTAAATTATCATGCAATTCTAAAGAAGGAACTGCATAGTTATTAACATTTATTTAATAACACGTAAACCTGGATGTGAACAAAAAGGAAACATCATTTTGATCACATAAAGTAAAAAGAAGTATTTCAAAAATACTGATTTAAACTTGAGATAACTGCCTTAACTCAACGAAAAAAGGTAAAAAAAAAAACTATGTGTCATAAAATCAGCTTTTAATTTCTGCAGGAGTCTTCACAAAGAGAAACCTCTTATATTATCATTATTATTTCAAATAACAAAAGTTTTACCCAAGAATAATCATTACTTACGAAAAACAAGTTTTAAGTATGTACCAAAGAGTAAATTAAAGGCTATCTATATGAACTATCTAAAATGTTTAAGTAACAGTTTAGCCCAAAAATATTTTTATTGTTTTCAAATACACTACCATGAAACTATTATAATTATTATAAAATTATTACAAAAATTATTTTGTTTTAGGACTTTAATGAATAAAGTATTGAAATAAAAACCCTTAGTTTACTGCTCCCAAATATAAATCCAATATTTTTAGGTGGAGAAAAATTAGAAACTGTGCAATTAATAAACTGGAAAGTGAAATATCATTGCCAGTAACTGCTATGTACTGAATTTCAAGGGAACCTATTGTATATTAAATTTTTAAAAAGTGAACTCATCTACCCTCTCATCTCAGCACTTTCTCAATTTTCCCATTACAATTAACAATATAACTCAGCAGTCAAGTCTTCCAGACCAGTAACATCAGAATTTATTTTTAACTCCTGACTCCTTCACAAATATTCCCCCTCACTCCAATCCAAAATCCTGCCAGTTCTTCATTCACACCGTCTCTCAAATCTGTTCCTTTCATCCCATCTTCACATTTTACTTTATTTCCCCATGATTCACATCATATGCCACTAACTCCCTAAAAGGGTTTTAACATCTCTCCACTCTAATCCATCAATTCAGCTGCCAAAATCATCTTTAAATATCTTGTTCAGCAACCTACAGTAAGTCCAGATATCCTTTGAATCTCAACCAAACTTTTGTAGAACCCCTCTGCCCTCAATCAGCTAAACTTTCCATATTTCTCAAATTCCTCTCTTCTTATTTTCCTATTTAGGCCCCTTTAATTCAGATTTACCAAGTTGTTTGTTGCCTCCCATACAAAACTCATCATCTCTGTACCTCTGTACATTCCTTCCATCTAGAATCTTTCAAGCTTCTCCATCAGTTCAAGTTACAGCCTTCTTTTTAACACCAGTCTTAAAACACCTTCTCTGTGGGAAGTCCTTCCTCTCCAACCCATTGGTCTCACCCCTTTATTCTTTGTCCCTCTGAACAAAGGATCCAATTTGTATTTTATAATCCTTCAGTCATCAAGCTGTTGTTTTAATATTTTTTTCTCATAGTCCACATCTACAACTAAATGATAAGCTTTTGAGACCTATTTTATGTGACTCTGTTTTGAACAGGGGTCCCTTAGAATACTAGTACCCTAGCAAATGCTTAACAATTCCCCTTTCTTTTAAATGTCTCTAAAGTCAAGGTAGTTAAAAACACATAATTAGCATTAAACTCCAATTTTTTAAATGGTAAGTTGATATACATGGTAATAGAAAATTAAACATTTTAATCTATATACAAGAGTTACTACATCCTCAGTCAACACGTATACTATCAAGAATTGAGTCATTTTCAAAGAAAATCCGGGAAACAAAATGAAAAGTTCCAAAATTTAGCACTATAATCTAGCATTATAGGTCTTTGAAATAAATCTAATAAATCAATTACTTAAAACTCATTTTGAGTGGTTTTTAAACTATATTACCAAGATGTAAAACATACAAACACTCCAGTACCACAAGAGGCTCTTCAGTAGCTATTATCAGATTTGCTTCATCATAGCTGAAAATTACCCCAGAATTTTAAAATATTCCTTTCAAATGACCCCTTGAAGTGCTTCGAAAGCGTGACCCTTCCCTGAAAGATGCATAATCAGCTTCCCTCTTCACATACCCTGCATTCTCCACTAGCTAGTCACCAAAATTTTTTTTAACTTTCAAAAATAATCTCCCATTCAGCTATTACCTTGGACTACCTTGTTTCAGACAAGTTCCAAAAGCTAACATGAATTGAAATCCTGAGTTCAATTAAAGTGATTATTTTATGTTGCTTAAGGATATAATCAATTTCATATAACAACATATATGTTTGGTTTTTATTGGTGTTGTTTTCAATCTCAATTCTTCACTTCTCTCAATTCTTCTAGGCAACAAAATAGTTCGTCTTCACTCTCATCATAACCCTTTCTCAGAGAATAAGGAAACAATATATATATTTTTGTCAAATTCTGGAAGTATATTCAAATAAGCTGTCATTAAATACCACATAAACACTTCCACAAATAGAGATACATTGCAACATTAGATACTTAGTATACCAAACACCTCAAGAACGCACTTTTCAGCACAAATTCAGGACAAGAGTACAGTCCAGCGACAACCCTGAACACAACCCAAATAACCCTCTTATTTCCAGGGCACAGCCTTCTGCAAAAGCTGGGATGGAAAGTACTAAACCCATATTCTTATAGCTAAATGTCTTATCTAAATGTGACTAAAACTAAAGCAAGAGTATTTTAAATAGTCCTAAAAAGGAACCCCCTGTACTTTAGAACATTTAACAAGTAATGAATGCAATGGCATCCCAAAATTGAACTTAAATGACAATGAGTCAGTGACAATTAACATTATACTTAGTATTTGGCACGATGACAATACAAACCTCAATCAAAACTTGGACCTATTTCCAAGTTACCTCTTGATTAAACATAAATTATATGGTGGCAGATTGGTAATGTCAAAACAGGAAGGTTAAGAGATAACACATCAGACCACTTATCCAATTGAAGACAATGCATTTAGAGATGCTACTGCCGCTGCTGGATATTTATCGGCTCCCGGCCCCTCGTAAAGGGAGAAATCAATGCTCACCTCCACATGTGAATGCTGGTTACTGAGCAAGTTCATCCCCAGATAAAGAAAAAAATATTTTGTATAGTCACACAGGCAAGAAAGAAATGTTAGAAGGGTGGCACATTTAATGTCTCTATTAAGTATACCAAACTATGATAACCACTGAGACCCGAGCTAACTAAAATATTCTCCCTCATTCCAAAAGATATACTCTGCAAATGTACATAATGGCTTATCAATCCAGTCCTGTTCTCTTCATTCTAAATACTTTCATCCACTGTCTTAACGTGGAAACACTCAAGCACTTGATAAAGCTGACTACCAACAGCAAGAAAAGTATAAGAAATAAGTTTCAAATCGAATCATCTAAATAAACATCATATTCTCTCAATTCAAGGTTAATGAGACTGGGGGAGGGGGTATGAGAGCGAAAAGAGGGAGCTGCCTCATCCTTGACTGAAGACAGGTTTTGCCCTTTTCCATTACCTCTGACTGACTGCTGTACCAGGGGGTCTAATGTTTTAAAATCCTGGTATTTCGAGGATTCTAATTTTAAGGGTGAGGTGGAGAAAGGGTGCAAAATAAAATCAATACTCACTGCTAACTTTCATGCTGCCAAAAGCCGAAGGCTGCTGCACTGGCTTGCAGCTCTCCGCAAAGGAGGTGGTTCTGGGCCGTCCTGACATGATCACTCTCTTCCCGAATCACCTTTTCCTTCCTCCTTTTCTTCCTTTTGTCTTATGTTGGGGTGTTAGGTTAATGGTAAATGCAGCATTAAGTTCTCCCACAAGAAAAAAGAAAAGAAAAAGACTTCGTCCTCTTGGCTTTTCACTCCTTTTGTATACTATTAAAAAAAAAAAAAACGAGCGGTGTATTTCTCCCTCAAGACAGATCTGTACGGATATTTAACATATAGATGATTTGGGGATGGAGAAAAATACAATTCTTTCCCCTTCCTTTCGTGAGAAGAGAAAGGGGGAGGGGGAATCCTAACAAAAATATATCACGTTAAGCGGGGGGGGGGGAAATACTTGACTGAAAATAAGTACTTTGAATATTATATTTTCCTCGCGGATTTTTTTCCGAGTCAATGAAGAAGGGAAGCGGCGGAAGGATCACGAGTCTCACGCTTGAAGAGAAAGGGGGATGGGAAAGAGGGAGGGAGAGGGAGAGGGAGGGGGTAGCTCGGAGATGCGACGGGAAACGCTGCGGCTCCCGCAGCCGCGGGATCCGGCGGGCTGACGGCGGGGGCCCGGCGAACTGGAGGGCGACAGAGTCGCTCGTCAGTCAGAGGCTGGCGGCGGCGGCGGCGGCGGCGGGTCCTCTCCTCATTGCGCCAGGAGCAGCTGCAGGCGGCGGCTGGATCCAGCGGCCATGGCGGCGGCGGTGGCGGAGGCAGCTCCCTTCAGACCCCAGGCAGCGGCTCCTCGACTGCTCCCCATACGCCGGGGACATGGGAACCCGGCAACCGCTTCCGTCCCTCGGGGCCCTCTCCCCCGCCCACGGCACCAGCGAGGCCGGCCTCCCGCCCCTCGCCTCTGCTCGGTGCCCGCTCAGGAAGTGTCCGCGCTTTGCCCCAGCCAGGAGCCCTGTCAGCGGCTGCGGGGCCGGCTCCTCCTCGCTTCCTTCCTTCCTTTGTCACTCGGCCCGGGCGGCGGCGGCGGCGGCGGCGGCGGCACAAGCCCGCATTCGCCCGGGTCGGGGGCTGCTCTGTGTGAGGAGCGCCGTCTGCGCAGCCGCCTGGCGCTTCCCCACTCCCCCTCCCCCCTCCTACTCGTCCTCCGCCTCCTCCCTCCCCCACCCAGCCTTACACCGCCCAGCGCCCCGCCACCCGCGTAACAGGCGTCTGGGAATCGCCGGCCGAGCCCCGCGCCCGCCCGCTTCGGCTGGGGAGCCGAAGCCCAAATAGAGCCAATCACGGACGTCGCTTTTTTTTCCGGCTCCTCCCGGAAAAAGCCGATCGGCCTGAGAAACCAATTAGAAAGTATTGCTGGGAAACCACGCCCAAGAAACGGAAAATGCCGAAGGAAGACGAACGGAAAGAAGGTGAATTCGCCTTGTTCTGTGGCTGGCTGGAGGAGAAATTCGACAATGGCAACAGTGGCCAATCAGAGTCGCCGTCCCTCACGAAAAAGCTTGAAGAGTTAAGGACGGTGAAACCAGGAGTCGCTGGTGAAACTACACGGCTGGGCGCCGCGGCCGCTTTGTAATTGGCTGGAGAACTCCGCTGGGAGTGTACCTCCCTCGGTGATTGGTGAAGGGAAGGGGGCTTCCGAGGACAGTCTGCCAGTCAGGACCTCTCTTCCCTCGCCAAGGCGGGGAGAAGGATAAAGCGAAGGGAGGGCGTCTATAAAGCGCCGTCTCATTGGCTTGAAGCTCAGGAACTGGAGTAGAGGCAAAAGGAAAGGGAGGGAGGCCGAAACCCGTAGCGGTGGCCAATCGGCACTCAGTGCTGTCCAATCGCAAGACCTAGCTGCAGTGTGATTGGCCTCCGGCCTCCAGTCCCAGAAGCGGGGAGAAGCTCGATTGGGATCGTGGCGGATGGTCTGACGGGTTCGCCCGCGGCTGCTTCCAGCTGGTGTGGAAACCGCAGATAGGGAGCGCGGGCCCTTCGGGCAGCCGGTCCGAAACTGCTGCGGTCGGCGGGACAGGGCGCTGAGTGCTCAAGCGAGCCAGAGGGTCGAGGCTCTCCCCACCCACGAGAGGCTTTCGGCGGGGCGCGGCTAATTGTGCGCGCCCTAGGCTCCCCTCAGCCCGCGATCGCGCGTCCGGGTATCGGCCTCTTCCCCAGAAGGGCCAGATGGACCAAGGGGGGGCTCCCCAGGCGGGTACAAGCTCTCAGACGCTAAAATGGAAACAAAGCTTGCAGAGAGGCTGCGCCTCGGGGCGTCTGCGCCCCGCCCAGCCGAGGGAGCCTTTGATAGAGTGAGGCCCGCTGAGCTTGGTGCGCGCGGCCAGGCCGGGCCTCTGGAAACGCCCCTGAGAAATGAGCTCATGTTGGATGCGCGCGCTCCTTGGGCGCGACCGCCCAGCGCAAAACGGGCCCCGAAAGCAGGTGAGGGGAAATGCGGTCAGGCCGGATATCCTGAAGCCTCCGAGGAAACGGGAAGTCAGAATAGCCCATAGTAGCTTTGGGTCTCTTGGAAGTAGGGTGATCTATAAAAGTGGTGTTTGAGTAGGTTTCATCCATAGGGCAGTATACATTGTTATACCAGAGAACCAATTCCTTTGGTCTTCTGAGAACAGTGAGGTATGGCTACGTCAGGATATCAGAGAAAGTAGAATGGACAGTTGCCATCCTGATTGTAATCCTGTGGTGCCTGTAATTTCTACCTGCAGAGTCATCTCTTTATCTTAAGATGCTATCTCCAGAAAGCACATGTAAAAGCACCCATACTTGATCAGATTACCTAGCTGTTGCTTTGAAAAATTGGTGAGGGACTTGGGACAAAACAAAGTAAGCTTTGATGGGAGACAGAAAAGGTCTAGATAGGATTTTGCAGACTCAGATGTCTACAGAAGCCAGACAAAGGAAATGAGTGGCACTGCCCTAGCGTTAAGACAATGGGGAATGATAGGGAATATAGCAAATTGGAATATCCATGCCATAACTAAAGGGAGCAGCTGCTCAGCTCTAGCAGATTTTTGCCTTCAGGAATGTGGGACCAGTGTTCTGAAAGAGCTTTCCTCTCTCCCCCCGACCCCGAGAAACCCTCAAGTTGGAGTTTTGTGTGAAATCTCTGGATTTTTAAATGTTAGCAACCAATATTTCAAGCCCTGCAGGCCAAACTAAGAAACATCCGCAGGTAGATGTGGCTAACAGTTCATTTGTAATCTCAAACCTGTGCATAGGTTTTATAGCCCAAGAGTTGTAGATAGAGGCTCTTGTTCTTTGCAATTAAAAGAGAGCATCAGGTCACTGGATGCTATGGGGGAGGGTAAAGAGTGTTAAAAGCAAACAGTGCTTGGCAACTTTGTCATCTGAATGATGCCTCTCCATACTATTTTGAAAGACCTTTGCCACTGTTCTCTAAAATGCTTTCAGGCAAAGCTTTACATCTTGCCTTTTTTACTTCCCATCCCTACTCCCAATTATACCAGCTGGAATGTAAATAACAAATGTTTAGCTTGTACAATTTGGAAACATGGCTATTCTTTTGTATGTAATAGGTATAAAAATAGTCTACCTTAAGGATGTGATTAGTAGCTTTACTATTGCTGCCTTCAAATATTTTAAGCTAGTGCTGTTAAAAACAAATGTGACCAAGGAGGGGGGAGTTTTAGAGTGAAAAAAGTGTATTTCAGTCTAAAATGAGGACTTTAGGGAGGAGAAGTTTATGAGAAAATACAGAACTGTTCAAACTAATGTTCAAAGGTTCTCTGAACTTTCAGACCCACTCTTTACCTGCTCACTGGCTGTCAACCACTTATCAGTTTATAGTAATTGTAATAGTTAACATTTATTGGGTGTTTACACTGTACCAGGCTTCACCCAAACCATCTCACTTAAATTTATTAACAATCCTATGAAGTAAGTTATCACCTCCGATTTTCAGATGAGGAAACTGAGGCCCAGAGAGGTTTACTGACCTACTCAAGATCCATAAACTAAAGCAGCAGAACCAGAATTCAAATCTCTTGTTCTTATCCCCTATTGCATACCTCTCATGCACACAGTCTCTACCTCTCCTGATATATCTTGCTTTATCTTAGTGTAAAGCTTTAATGCCGTATACTATGTGTACCTGGTTGTGAACACACCCCCTAGTATGGATAACACATTAGTTTCCTCAGATGGTCCCCTGTAGAATCAGTGATTCTAAACCAAAGGATTAGAAAAAGATATTAATGTAGAAAAGCTAGGTGATACAGAATGGGTGAGTAGTGTAATAGGGAAAACAGTTGGTGAGCATTCTACAAGATAATGCATGGGAATTAAAGTGCACAATGAAATGGCTTTGTACATTCTGTAGTAATAAGTATTTGTATAGCACTTTCCATTTATGAAGTACTCTATTTGATCCTCACAACAATCCAGTAAAATAGGAAGGGAAGCTATTCTGTTTTTACAAATGAAGAATCTACACACTAGAGTGATAAAGTGACTTGCTCAGAATCACTTTGCTGCATTTATAATTGAAACTAGAAGAAACTAGAAGAAAAATGAGCTGGGCACAGTGGTGTGCACTTGTAATCCCAGCTGCTTGGGAGGCTAAGGTAGGAGAATTTCATTAGCGCAGGAGTTCAAGACCAGTCTGGGCAACATAGCAAGATCCCATCTCAAAAAAAAATAGAAGAAATATAGATAGGTTTAATAATGAAGTAGTATATATAATATGAGATGCAGTTTATTTAGGTGAACAATTCCATAAGCAAACCCTCCCTAGGACCTCATTGACTTAGCCAACATATATTAAACACCTAAATGTTGTTGAGTGCTAGTCTTCAAGATTTAATAAGATACAGTCTCTGTGCTCCAGATACTTGCAGTCAGATACTATGAGATGGAAAGCATTGTTTAGTAGTAGACTCTAGGAAAGGGCTCCAATATCAAGGTCAAAGTGAAGATTATTAAGAAGGAGGGAATGGGGGGAGGGGGGAGCAAGGGCAACATACGTAACCTAAACATCTGTACCCCCATAGTATGCTGAAATAAAAAAAAAAAATCCGGACTGCACAGGAAATCCAACCAGGGCAAAAAATGCAGTTTTATTAAAAAAATTCCAATGGTAAAAAAAGGGGCATTGAAGGTGAACCTATAGATTAAAAAGATCTTTAGAGATGTAGCAGACAATTGTAATGTGTGGGTCTTATTTAGATTCTTATTTGAACAAACTAATTTTTATACATATTAATATTAAGCTTTTTTTAAAGGAAAACCTTCAGTGATGTTTTTATGTTATTAACTACTGAATAAGATTTTATTTTCAAATACTTTTCAGTGTCTAACTTTTAGAAACTTTATATTTAATGGTTAAATGAATAATAAAGTATAGAATATCATCTTAAAAAAAAAAAAGAGGGAGGGAAAATAATTGTACTTTTATTGAGTGTCTGTTCAATCCTCCCTCAAAACCCTAAGAGATAGGCATTGTTAGCCCTTTTTCTAATAAATGAGAAAAAGTGAGTCTTAGGCTAAGTACGTTGCTCAAGGTCACACAATTACATGGCAGAGCTGGAATAGGATTTGCATCCAAGTTGTTTGAGTCAAGCTTCTTTATACTAGATCTCTCTGCCTTCCATTAAGAATACTATTTTTATATTATTTATGTAAAGTTGTGTGCATATATGTACTTGTACATGCACATAAATGGAAATATTAACTTTGGTCTCATTTTGTATGATCTTATTGTCTTCATGCTTTCTAGTATTGCCTTCATTTTCTACCTTTTGTCAATAACTTTGATATATTTTCCACAGCAAAGTAATCTAACAGGAAAGGTAAGTAGCAGCAGCTAGAGAGGCACTTTTAGAGGGATTCAAGGAGGTAGTTTCAGGGCTCAGCAGAAGAAAGAACTAGAAAATCAGGACACCTTTAAAAGCTGTGAAGCAGCAGCAGAAATTTGTCCCTCCATAGACAGCCTTTAATGCCAAAAAGAGATTGACTATGACTGACACTTAGTGTACCATGTAAAGGGGTCAATTTATATCAAAGTGGGAAGATGAAGTGACCTGTTGACTGTACTAGAAGTCATCACGAGGAACTTAATTTGGTACTAGTATCACAAGCCATTTTAAAAATTGTACCTTTGATCAATAACAAAAGTTAACTCATCCCAGGTACTAAGCTAGGTGTTTGGGGCATATATGATCAGAACTCCTTATGTGGTAGGATGCAATATTATTATTACCTCTGTTTTACTGATGAGAAAACTGAGGAACAAGAGAAGCAACTTGCCCCAATTCACACAGCTGGAAAGTGCTTTTCAAACCTATAGCTTACCTCTTGTGCCCTAGCCCTGGGAATTTCTCCTTAGAAAATCATCCAAAAGAAACAAATTGAACTTCATTCAAGTCCATTTAGTGAGTATTTATCCAGCTCCTGATATTGTTGTAGGATACTATGCTAGGCCTAGGAGTAAAGGAGTATGAAGATGATTAAAAACCATCCAGAGATGACTGCTGTCTACAGCAGATGAGGCATGTAAACTGGTTACCATAATGTCATCTAGACAGCTTTGGAGCTAACACAGAGGAGGGGAAGTGTCCCAGAGATTGTTTTCCAAGTTGTATTTAAACTAGTGGTCTCCATAGTTGGGTACATGTACCCAGAGGTTGGACAGGATGATCTTTTGGGGTGCCAAAACTATTAGAACTTGCTTTTATCTTAAAAAGCAAGAAATTACTTTACCAATGGTTAATTTACTACTAACAGACACTGGCACCCTCAGTCCCTACATTGAAGAAACAAGTGTTATATGATCCACAAAACAGCTATCCTAAGGGAAGGGGACAAATCCACAGCCTCAGAAGGGTTGTGAGTTCAAGGTACCCTCCTGCTTTTTTTAATTTCTTAGCAATGTATGGCACTTAATGCTTAATTATGTGGATTTCCAGATCCTCACAGGTTACTGAAAATGACGTCTACAACTAAAGTATAGATTACAGATTTTACTAACAGTTGAAGAATAAACAAAATGGCAAAGCCAACATTCTCCTACTCTTGGTAGGAGCTCTTCATTGGTCAAATCACAATAATGTACTGATAAAATTTAACAAGAAGTGGGCCTGAAATTTTTGAAACTCTTAAGAATTTTTGAAATAGGAAGTTACCATTGTTAAAGTCAAAGCTTACAGTAAGTTAAAATATGATTGAGATGTGACAATGCTAGTATGAAGTCTTCACAATTACCAAAACATTTAAAGACCATGCATCCAGGACAGTGTTAATAATTTGGGTGGGGTGGGGGAGGACAGCGAGGGGTGGGAATTAGAGGGTGAGGACAAAAAGGTTTGAGTCCTTAAATAAAATTTTAAAAATAATTGTTTATTGTAACTTTTATCCTTTTTTATTTGTGTGTGTGTATCTTACAATAGTTATATCATGTCAGTTCAAGACCAAAAAGTTATTAGACCGCTAATGTTAAACAAAGATTGTTTGACCAGATAGTTAAGGAGTGGAAGAATATTTCAGGCAAAAAGAAGAGGTTATGCAAAGACTGAAATGTATTTAACCAAGGTATTCAAAGACCTGGAAGTAGTTTGAAATTATGTAGCATGTAAGATCTGGACCGAGAAAATAAAGGAAAATAGTACTGTATAGTAGAGGAGTAGTTAAGGAAATTATGCTATCTTAACTACATATTAGGCAGCCAGTAAAAATAAATGTAATGTCTAAACGCAACTCAGAAATACTTTTATGAAACAATAGTAATTGAAAAATATAGAGCTTCAGATTGTATAGGTACCATATTTCCAATTCTGCAAAATATGTGCTTGTACATTTGGATCAAGATTGAAAAGGAAGACAAATTAGAATAATTTGTTAATATATTGGCATATTTATAGATGAAAATACTCACTTTAAATGTCTTTGTTTAGCATTTTTGTAATAAATTTCTGTTTGATTTTAAAGGGAATTGGCCCAAACAATAACATTTCTTCACTGTGATTCACATATTCATCCGAGCTCTCTGATTGCAATGGGATTTTTAACGAAAACTCCAAATTTCTCAGGAAAGCTTTCCAACCAACATTTTTAATGATAATCCTGTGTCATATGAGTTAAATTAATAAAACTAGCCAATACCGAGTACATACTACATGCAGGACATTTGCTAGGCATTTGATAGAAAGTACATGAGTGGTTCTGTATCCTTGGGGAGCCTACCCTCTAGGGAAACAACTGCATGAAAAGATAAGTAATAAATTATAAAAATCACATTTCACATCCGTAAAAAAGTTGTGAGGCAGAACCTAATTTGCTAATATGGTTCTTACTTATATGCTGAAATAAATTGTTCGTGCATTCCTATTTATAATAGTAGGAATAATTATAAGACCACTTTAGCAATCTAAAGTGGTCTTAAAGGATGAGTAGTAGGATTTGGAGATGAAAAAAGGAGAAGAGAAGTAAATTACTTTCCACCGCTGCAATTCCATCAGAAAAACTCCTGTCTTAGTAAACTCTTAGGTGGGTGGAGCTGTCACAGCAATTAAGGACAGTGTGAGTCTGTTTATCTGACTTGGGGAAAACCAGTTTGGCTGGAACAGAAGGCTGATAGAGAAGACTAATGGAAGATAAGGTTTAAAAGGTAATTTGGGGCCAGATTTGAGGGAGCTTTGATTGTTACAACAAGAAGTCTGGGCTTTGTCCTACAGACAGTGGAGAATTATGAGCAATGTTTTAGCAAATGTAAGACATTACCATTGTAGGAAAGCCTCTGAAGTAATATACATTGTGTGGTTTTTCCTGTTGTTGAAATGTGCCCAGAGTAACAAGACACAGCAAACTTGGTCATGCTCCTTATAACCAATGAGGTGTGTCCAAATGGGAAAATAATGGATGAGGGAGCAGAGAGTATTTGGAACATTGCTGCTGTGAAGTAGACTCTGGTTGTATTAAACGTTTCATATCAAGCCTTTGATAGATAATAAGTACTTCAATTTTGACATCTTAAAGGAATGTACTATCTAAAATAAAAGGAAAACCCTTGAATCCTTTTAGTTTTTTATGCTTGTCACATTGTTGCTACTAAGAAGATATAATCATGTAGTTTACTATATTATTACCGATTAGATTATTTCTAACTACTTCAATTTTGTTTATTTTACCCCATTTCCATTCACACTTTTTTTTTTTTTTTTGAGACAGAGTCTTGCTTTGTTGCCCAGGCTAGAGTGAGTGCCGTGGCGTTAGCCTAGCTCACAGCAACCTCAAACTCCTGGGCTCAAGCAATCCTTCTGCCTCAGCCTCCCGAGTAGCTGGGACTACAGGCATGTGCCACCATGCACGGCTAATTTTTTCTATATATATTTTAGTTGTCCGATTAATTTCTTTCTATTTTTAGTAGAGATGGGGTCTCGCTCTTGCTCAGGCTGGTTTCGAACTCCTGAGCTCAAACAATCCACCACCTCGGCCTCCCAGAGTGCTAGGATTACAAGCATGAGCCACCGCGCCGGCCCATTCACATTTTTTGAAAAGAAGTTTTTTCGACAACAGTGCAAATATTTTCACCTTGAATTGAAAACAGTAAGTATGTGTTGATTAAATACTTTGATTTAAGCATAGTTCTTTACAACAAAGTCTAGGTAATTTAGCTTTGTTTTATGTGCATTAAAATGTATTAAACACAGGTCTGAGAAATTCCCAGAATATTTTAGGACTTCAATAGCCAGCTGTATATCAGAAATGGTCAGATTTTCTTCTTCATGTGGAAATAGGACTCACATTTCTCAAAACAGACAAAAGTCTTTAGGTCTTTATATTATGTTGATGGTAGATATGAAAGCCGCAAAAAAAATTTGCATTCTGCTTCTTGGCTATTGAATATCTTGACTTTGGTGGGGGAAACTTGGGAAAAAAAATGAAGTACCGTGGATCATCCAAGAAGGAATTTCAGAGTGCAGGAATTCCAGTCTCCCTCAGCCAGGCCAGAGTTTTGTTTGAATTGTGGCCATCAAGACGCATCATGGCTCTGACTTCATTCCTGTGCCCTGTAGGTTGTAATTCTGAAAGGAAATGGGAGGCAATACACAAAGGCTCAAGGAATGTGTGTTCCTGTGTGACATCCAGGTCAGACAGTAATAGAGAGTGCCAGATATCAGACCAAAAAAGATTCTCATGGGAGAGGGTTTAAGGCTCAGTTTTGTAAAACCATTAATGTTTAACTACCTCTGTTCTTTATTTTTATAATTTATATTGTGTGTTGTATATGTACTAGTAGTATATAGTATTTGAAGATAAAAGTAATCATTTAGGAAAAATAGCCATTATTTCCCTAAGTAACTCTTATTACTTTTTTAGGACCATTCAAGAATAGTCTCAGGAAAATACCAATTCAGATTTTTTTTTCTTTTTGAGGAATCGACGTGTCTATGACAATTGAGCGCGTCCTCCTCTCACTACACTTCTACTTTAACCACTTCTTGACAATTTGGATACAGTTTTCATTTTTAGTCTTCTTACCAAAAGTGTTCCAATTATTCTAGTTTTTATCATTAAGCACTTTGACTATGAGAACACATGAAAAGACACAATATTGAATATCCTTATTCCACCAAGAAGTGCTTATTGCTTGTCTACTGTGTGCCCAGAACTGTGCCAGATATGGTGGGAAACACATTTGCTTGCAGCAAACTGAGAAAACTGCTGCATACGTTTTAAAAGCCAACTATGGTTTATTCAACTGCATTTTCAAAATATTTCCAAGGCCAAAGAGGTATGGGCCCTTTTAGATTTAAAAAACAAATCTCTTACAGAGCTCTGTCAGCTGGAACTCTGAGTAAGTTCTATGGAGATTAAACTTTTAATCTAGCATGAGAGAAATTAACATGAAGTACTTCTAAGCACCAGACTATCTAGTGGAAAAAAAAAATTCATCAACAGGGAGTTGCCAAAGGAGGACACATACATGGTTTGTCTTCATATATCTAACTTTCTTCCTGTTTAAATAGAATTACATGGAAATGTAAAGTATTCCTCTTAATCTCAGATGATGCTATCACATAGTAGGAACTCAGTAAATGTTGGCAAAATGAATAATATGGTTGTAATTGAGAAGTGAAATCTAACCATTAAAATTACAATTTTATAAAATATTTGCATATGGACAAGTGCTCAGAGAAAATCCAAAATAAAAACAGTTGTCTTTAATTTGTTGGTTTTCTGAATGATTTTTATTATGTCTAAAATTTTTACACTATTGTTTCTAAAATATAATTCGGGTATCAAATTTTTAAAATTAGATACATTCAAATGTAATAGAGAATCACAGCCTGAGACAAGACTCTGTCCTCCACTGGGCTTCAAACATGTCTTGGCATATCTGGCAAATTGGTGGATTGAGGCTGCCAAGAGGTGATTTACATAAGGGTTTTAGCAGAAAGACTGCCAAGAAGTGTCAGTGCCAGAGAGTAGGGGGGTTGGGCCAGGCTGCTTTTCAGTCAATTTGCACTGCTACAATGCACCAGCAAATGTTCCAATTGGTCAGTGCCCATGCCATGCCAGCTGTTAACCTCTGGATTTAAGGGGACAATGGCTTACCTATCTTGAAGGTTCATATTCTAATGAAGCCTCATGGAGTCCTCTTGGAGAGTGCCAAAAGCGGAAATAGGAGTACACTAAAATCTTTATTACATCACAAAATATCCAAAGATGAGGGATTGGGGCTTATCTCTACTTGTGCAGAAAATATGGCACAATTTTGCAATATCAGAGACTACAGAAAACACAGAAGCATTTTGACTTTGAGGACCACAATGGAGATTATGAAGATGTCCAGCAGAAGATAGTAGTGACCTGGCTTAATAAAGATGGCTCACTAATGGGCACTAGAAGTATTCAAAGACAATAGAAACCTCAGCAGGAGATATCCATGTGGCCACAAGTAAGACTTGTTCTTGAGCCCACATAAAACACGGTATAGGGGGCTCTTAGAAATTATGGTCAGGGGACTTTGCAAGGAGCTGGAGGTCCAGTATCAGCAGGCAAAGGCAGGAGCCAATGATATATGGATTGCAAAACTATTAGTAATTAGTTCATAATTGGGTTTTTTAGCTCATGTAGAATATGAGCTGTGAGAAGTAGATCTGTTGTTCCTTTACTTGGTAGTCCCACATGCTTCTTTTTTGTATGATCATTTCACTGAACTGAGAGGGTATTTTTTAAAATACTATTCAAGGCATTTTTTTTTTTTTTTTACAACATGACCCACATATGCAAGTTAAATACAATTCTGCTTCTGGTGCTCAACCAAAGAAACAGTGATATGTTCCAATACGGGGAGGAAAACTGGCTAAACTGAATTTATTGATGTTTAAGGCCTTTTAAAGGGTAATTTTGGAAGTATGTAATTTCTACCTAAAATACTGCTTTAAGAACTTAAATCTTACTGAAGAAGAAACTCCAGGGTTTTACCATTCATATAGTACTTGATGGTTTATTTATTTATTTATTTTATTTATTTATTTTTTTTTGAGACAGAGTCTCACTCTGTTGCCTGGGCTAGAGTGCCGTGGCATCATCCTAGCTCACAGCAACCTCAAATTCCTGGGCTCAAGCAATCCTACTGCCTCAGCCTCCCGAGCAGCTGGGACTACAGTCATGTGCCACCATGCGCAGCTAATTTTTCTACATATATATATATTTTTAGTTCTCCAGATCATTTCTATTTTTTTAGTAGAGACAGGGTCTCGCTCTTGCTCAGGCTGGTCTCAAACTCCTGACCTTGAGCGATCTACCCGCCTCAGCCTCCTGGAGTGCTAGGATCACAGGCGTGAGCCACCGCGCCCGGCCTTACTTAATGGTTTAGAATGAACATTACGGTATTAGATGTGCATCAAAATCTATAAGGTAGACAAAACAAGTAATATTACTCCTATTTTACAGATCAAAAAATGGAGGCACAGAAACTATAATTACCTTTTCTGGCTCAACTTTACCACATTGATCAATAAGTATTCACTAAGTAGCCCACAGGTACGTGGCATTCCACTATGTTTTTGGAATAATACTAAAGAAAAGGCATGAAGATATGCTCAGAGTAGGCAAGAGAAGTTTCTCATAAAATGGGAGTAGTTTATAATGTGACATCCATTTTTTTCTCATAGTCTTTATTTTTCTCATTGGCCTATTTACTCCCTTATAGTGATAGGTATTAAATTATTTTAGGTAATAATTGCATAAAAATAAATAGATGCCTTGGAAACCAATACTCTTGGAATACAGACCAATGTTCTTGGCACTTGACATTTAATGTATGGATATGAGGGGTTTTTTTGTTTGTTTGTTTATTTGTTTGAGACTCTTCTCACCCTGTAGGGTAATGCCCCTACAAGAAAGAGGCGTTCCATTACAAAAATAAAAAAAGATGAAGGGCTGCAACAGCACACTGGACAAAGCAAATCTAAAGTTACCCCACACCATTACAGGCCTATTTAGTTAACAGATTTCAGCAGTATATTTATGTGTTACACCCAAAAAAGGAGGAGGTGGAGGAGGTATAAAACTGATGCCTAGAAGTAAATGTGGAGCCATAGCAAGGGAACAATCCCACATGAGATTGATCACTAACCCTGAAAGGATGGATGAGACAACCGAGAAACAGAGAGTTGGGATGTTGACGCCCTCACTTTTAAGGATGGTGAAGATGTTTTAAGAGTAGAAAGAATGGTCAAAGAGGGTAGACAGTAGACCATTATATCAATTTTTTAAAAGGACTGCAAAAGAAGATTAGATTCATCATCGGGAAGCCATCAGAGGCCTCTACAACTATGTAGAGTCAGAATTCTGAAGGTGAAGTCACATTGCAGGGCAACTTTGAATAGACAGATGAATATGTAAGCTAAGGAAATCAGGAGTTGGAGGGAGGTAACAGTATACTAAGAAGATATGGGAAAACTAAATGTTTCTCTTGGAAGCAAAATAGAAATTGTCCTGGCTGTTCCCCACCCCACCCCCCATACTATCTTGGAGGAACAACTCAAGACCAGTATGATGATCACTCTGGAAGCCAAGAATTGGCACAAAGACAGGCATTCTTCCAACTAAATTAAGATTTGCATTGCTTACTAATAGAATGGAACATTGAGCAGTAGTTTGGAATCTCCCTCATGAAAAAAATATAAATTAAATTGAAATAATCCACATTGATATTTTGTACATTTGCAGGGACAATGGCAATCTACAGGATTTTGTCAAAGATACACTAACATTTATCTCCAAAGGGAATGAGTCAAAAGCTGCAAATTTTAGAGATTGGCTAAAGCCTCACAAGCAATCTAATAGATTTTTTCCCCCCTCTGGAAAGTGGCCCAGGACCCGGTGAATCTGAGGACAAACTTCAGTGCTTTTGCCAGATTCCCATTTAAAAGAGTGGCTGGGCCCTTGCCTTGAACTTTTAGTGTTGAGGCTGTAACCTATTGGCATCCTAATGACGACTTATAAAAGAGGCCTCATCATGCTCCCTAAAAAACAACTTGTTCCCTGCCAAAATTAGGATTACCTTGCTTTAGAAGGAGGATGCACACTGTGGTGACAGGCAAATGATGATTTGCCAAAAAAAATCAAACTCCGTCGTGGATGGCAAAAGGAACCTCATATAACCCAGAAGGGGGAGATTAGCCCATATCAGAGACAGCCTTACAGATTGTTGAGGAGGAACTTGCTGAAGGCTGTACTGAAATTAAAATAGTAGTGACTGAGCATTTCCTAATTTAATGACCTGGCAAATTGGAAACCACAGGCAAATCCTTGGGTGGGAGGTTTAAGCCCTAAGTGTTAAGGCCTAAGGCAGGCATGACAAACATGAGGACCTTTGCCACCATTCTTCCCTTCTGTACCCAGGGCAGACATGGATAATAGATAACTCAGCCTCAGGATCTTTCTCCATCTATACAGCACTTTAGGTAGCCCCACCTATCAGGGGGAATTGTCACGTCATTTTCAACCTATTTCTTTGCCTCTGATAGCTCCCATGTGACATATACCTAGTCTACCTTCAGATGAGAGGAGAACGGCCCTGAATAGCACTTGGCTGTGGGAGGGAGTCTCATCTTCCAAGAGATTGGGCAGTATCACTGAGTCAATGTATACTTATGGAAATATCCAGGAAGCCAGGGATCCACTTGCCATGCAGCTGGCTCCAGGAGGTTGACTTCCATGCTTCATTACTCATGGCCCACTCCCTCCACCTGCTCTGAGTAGCTATCAGCCAAATAAATCATTCCATAAGCAAATGCTAATGTGGCCAGGTTGCCTAAAAGAGTCTGCAGTCAGCTGCTTTTTGGCGCTGGGTTAGAACTGTTTCTGTTGTTGGAAAATACTTGATTCTTGAGGGGATAAAATGAGACAGCACCTATGAAACTTGCTTGAAAACTTTAAAGGCCTGTACTTGTGTACAGGTAAGATGAGGATGGTCATTGGGAGGTAACAAAAAGTTTTAAGCCTTCCACTCTGAATTTTCCCTTAGGCTTACAATTTCTTATTTAACTGTCTCTTTTCAAGAACAGCAGAATGGAATCTTTTCCCTTCTGAGAGGCAAAAATAATGAGAAGATGTTTGCCTTGACTTTCCTATTACAGTGTATGTATGACATCCCTAAATCCACATTAGTGCATCTTGCACACTTGTCAGATTGATCTAACTCTGACACCACTGACACCACTATCATCACTTCACCTTGCCTCTCAGACACCTAAATTGATTCCTCAACTGTTACAAAAAATCTAAGCTCCTCAGTCTTGCATTCAAAGTCTTCCTTCAACTATCCACCCCAGCCTCTACCACCTTTCCAATCTTACCTCTTCCTGCTTCACATCGTAGAAGCAGGTACTGTTGGAGCCAGCATCTTTTTGTGCTTCAGAAAGATGGTGCTTATCCAACATTTGCACATTTCATAATTGGGGAAACTGAAGCCCAGAGAGGTGAGGTAATAGTCCCAAGGCCACACACAGCCCTTCCATTGTGACCGAGACAACACTTTCCATTCTACACACAACTTGTTCCTCTGGTCTGCCCTAAGCACTGGGACAAGGTTAGTAGAACTGGTACCCAGGGAACAGTATGGCATGGGATAAATGATACATGAAGCAATATTGAGAATTTAAAACTCCAATGTGCTTGCAACATACTGTGTTTACAGCAAATGACCTTTATGTAGAATTTGCCACCCTCTTAATAGAGAATTCACTAAAGCTGGGAATGAATGCGCAAACTTTTGTTTGCTTTGTTTGTTTGGTTTTGCTTTGGAAGGGAAATTTGTGACAATTGTGTTCTACTTACATTGAATGAATGATTCAGGGCTGGAAATGATTAACAGGTCTGTCAGGGTTTCCCTGGGGAATGTCCCATTGAATTATTATTGTTTGCCAAGTTTTTTCTTCTGCATTGAAGCTAACAAGGTCATTTCAAGGGTAATCATGTTAGGGAACCTCAGTGCAATGACCCTGTCACAACTTACTCAAGGAGAGGCTAGGAAACCACACCTTCCTAGCTTTATGTGGCAGAAAATGGGAGGTGACTAGTGATTTAAACCTGACTGATTATCGGGCATGGCAAGAACAGGGAAAAAGTGAAGGAAAAGTCTTGATTATAAGAATATTGTTAAATAAGTCAAAGGAAGTTTTGTAAATATTCAAATACATAATGTAATTCAAATGAGACTGACCAACTTTCCACATCTGCTTTGGTGAGTAGATAAGAATACTTGTAATTTGTGTATTAAATATTTGAATACAGCTTATAATGTGTTTGAGGGGTTTTTTTTTTGCTTAGTTTTTTTTTTTTTTTTTTTTGAGACAGAGTCTCGCTTTTGTTGCCTGGGCTAGAGTGAGTGCCATGGCGTCAGCCTGGCTCACAGCAACCTCAAACTCCTGGGCTCAAGCAATCTTTCTGCCTCAGCCTCCCGAGTAGCTGGGACTACCGGCATGCGCCACCATGCCCGGCTATTCTTTCTATTTTTGGTAGAGACGGGGTCTCATTCTTGCTCAGGCTGGTCTCGAACTCCTGAGCTCAAACAATCCTCCCGCCTCGGCCTCCCAGAGAGCTAGGATTACAGGCGTGAGCCCCCGCGCCCGGCCTCTTGAGTATTTAAATCATCATCGTGGAACTGAAAAAGTAAAACATTTCATCATCATGTTTACATTGTAACTATACATAGACTATAGTACTAAATAAGTACTATTAGTGCTTATTTAGATTATTACAAATTCCAAATAAGTGGAGTCTGAATTAATGAATTCTTTTGTTTTGTTTTTGTTTTTTAGAGACAGGTCTCACTAGGCTGCCTAGGCTGGAGTGCAGTGGCTATTTAGATGTGTGATTCCACCACAGATCAACAGGAGAGTTTTGACCTGCTCCATTTCCAGCCTGGGCCGGTTCACCCCCTCCTCAGGCAACCTGGTGGTCCCCCAATCCTGAGAGGTCACCATATTCTTGCCAAATTCCTTGCAGACACCCAATTGGCATAGCGCACTATAGCCCAGAGCTCCTGGGCTCATGCCATCCTCCTGCCTCAGCCTCCCGAGTAGCTGGGACTACAGATATGTGCCACTGCACCCAGCATAATGAAGTTTTAAAATGCCTAAAAATTAATGCATTAGTTTAAGTGACCAAGTGAAGATTTAGTACTATTCAAACTTTACCACTGAAAAACCACCCTATTGCACTAGGACCTTCCCATAACAAAGCCCCAAAGCAGCCTGACAAGAGCAGACTTTGCCCTTTACTCCACAAAATAGCTGTTTGTTTGAATATAAAAGTGCCCACTCCCTCCCTCCCTCACACACGCGCGCACACACACACACACACACACACAAATCCTCAAGTAATTGACTCTTCAGGAAGATGCTTCATATGATTCACAAGGATTTACTCTTTCCTGGCACGTGGCAGAGGGGCACCAAGAGCCCTCCGTAACCCAGAGTGAGAAGCAAGGTATGCTTGATTTGTGTTTAAAAAAAACTAGTTTAGAGGACATATCACCCCATTTGAGTGGAGAAAAGTGGCTGTACTTTGTATATAAGAAAAGCTCAATAAATGTTTATTAAATTGAATTGTTTGACCATTGAAACAACTTTCTGTAACAGAGAAGCGCTATATAAATATAATGTAGTAAATATAAATATTGGCTAGGTAATCCTTTGGCATATAATTCTTTCAAGCAACATGTGCTTTGGTTCTCTCCTCCCTCAGGTGGGCTTCAATTTCTTCTCTCTATTCATTCTAATCTCCCCGGGTAAACCATTCCCTTGCTTGAGATTAGAGTAACTGTGCTTCATTTTCAATTTTTAAGATTACACACTTCTCAAAGAGGAAGGGAGTGAGGACTATCCCTTTCTGATTTTTGCTTCTTGCTCTAAACATAACTTGAAAATCATTTTTGCTTGGCTTTGGCCTTTAGGCAAGTCTGGGTCCATTCCTGGGTCTGTCTTCCTGACACATAGATACAGAATCATGCGATGTTCTCTTCTTTCTCCTGGGTTAAATGCACATCAGATGGGCCTCAGGTTCTCTGCCTTTGCCATGTCCTCAGCCCTTCACAGTTGAAGCCCCAGATAACCTCCACCTGCAGGTCCCAGCCTGCCTGAGCCTGTGAGTCAGTTCTTTAAAGCCAGAAGAGTATCAGCAGCCTCAGCCCCAATAGTCTGAAAATAGGCTTGCTGCCCATAGTGTGCTTGCAGTAAAGCCTTGGAGCTTGCAAGGCTTTGGAGTAACCGCATCTCTAGCCTGTGTTGGCCTCAGCCATGCAACTGGGAAGAAGCCAAGTGCAGTGGAGAGGGCAGTGGCTAAGGAGCCAGGCAGACCTGGAAGGTTAGTCTCCCCATTCTGACCCTAAGGTATGTGGCCTTGGCCAAGTCACTGTACCTCTCTGAACCCTCTATTTTATCTGTCAAGGGGAGATTGTCTCTAATTCCCATCCCCTGTGGTATCTATATTTAGTCATTCTATTGTGCTATTCTCAAATTCAATACAAGTAGAGGCTTCCCTCTTAATTTTATATCTCAAGTTACCTTTGCCTTTAGGATGATAGAAACTTTACCTGATATAAGATCAATCATCTGCCTTCTGTTGTTATATCTGTTCAAAAATCTTTATTTTTCATACTCCTAAACCATACCTTCAAACCACAAAACGATGGGAGGGCAGGAATGCCTAAGGTTAGCAATAGTAATTGCTAATATTTGGTGAGGGCTAATTATGTGGCAGATACTCTACTAGGTACTTGACATGGATTATTGCACTTAATCCTTGCAACAATCTTATGAATTAGGTACTTCATATGTAAGCACCACGAAGTAAATATGATTGTCATTATATAGATGAGGCATGAAGATGTTAGGCAACTCACCCAGAGCCACACAGCAAGTAAGTAGAGAGAGATACAGTAGAGATTGGGAGAGAAAATTCTTAATTAAATAAATAGGTTATTCTCTTTCTCATTCCAGCAGTGGTCATGTCTAATTCAGTTCAGATAATGAAGAGTAAACTCACTGTGACATTCATTTATTTATTGAATATCTTCTTGGTGCAAAGCCCTAGACTAGGAGATTTGCACTATGGAGGATTATAAAATGAGAGGGATATGGTCCCTGCCCTCAAGAAAATCAGAAGCTAGTAGGGAAGCAGGCTGAGAAAAATGAACTCCAATACAAGTAAAACACATTAAGTGCTTTAATAGTGCTACAAGCTTAAGTGCCATTGGGCCCAGGGAGGGGAAGAACATATTTCAGTGGTATTCATGAGGCTTGATTAAAAAGCTCATCTTTGAATTGAACCTTTTTGGACAAGTAGGATTTTGAGAGGCAGAGAAGTGAGAGAAAGACATTCTAGGCAAGGGAACCACATGGGCAAATACTCACACTGAGTCACTATTGACTCACTAACCTCAGAGCAGGGCTTGTTCCTAGAATAGCAGGAGTTTGGAGTTTCTAAGCCTTAAGGTATCCGCAAGGAAGTCCTAATTTGGTAGATGAGAGTAGAAAGTCAAAAATCATAAAATCTGGGAAATGAACGGTCCTTAAAGGACATCTAATGTGATACCAATCCAAGGCCTAACTAAATCTCTTCTAAAACTTGCTTGCCAAGTGGTCATCAAAGCTAGGCTCAAATACTCCTAGCATCAAATATATTATTTTCTCCTATGGCAGCCGATCCCATTATTTTCTGAAATTATATTACTCATTTATTTGCTTATTTTCTTACAGTATGTCAGACTAGAACTCAAGTTCCATGAAGGTAGATACTACCTTGCCTGTCATGTATCCCCAGTGCCTAGTACACAGTAAGCACACAAGAATACATCTGTTGAAATGAATGCATTCTAGCTCGGGACAACTCTGTCGTTATAAAGTTTTTAGGTGATTTCCACAATACAGCGCTTTACATAAATGAAGGCAACAATAATAGCCCCCTTGTGTCTTTTCCAAGTTAAATGTCTCCAGTTAACCAACACTTCCACATGAGAAATAAATTTTGGCCCCTTTGCTATCTTGAGTACTCTCTCAAATAAACTCCATTTTGTCTCTATTTCTTTTAATGTGTCATTGCAAGAACAGAAGGCAGTACTCCAACTTTGTGACACCCTCAAACCTATCACCAATCTTGTAGATCTTACAGTGTGACCCCAGATGGCACAAACTTTGTTGAGGTCCACTTCACACTGTTGCCTCATGTTTCTCTAATTGTCAGCTAACCACCTGCTTTCCACTCCCTTCACCCTTTGCTGTGTTCTACTGCTTGCCCACATCTCTCTTATCTTGACTTGTACATGTAGATTTTAAAAACAAAGCCCAGGGCCTTACATTTAGGAGGCTATTATTAATATAATAATCCAGGACAAAAGACACAAGGTACTAAATTAGAGCAGTGTGGCCAGAAAGGGAGAGACAAAAAGAAAATGACTAGCGACATTGTCAACAGGACTTGCGATCTACTGATTTAGTGACTGCCAGCACATTTTGTCAATGGGTACCTCTCCCTGCAGACCACTTATGAATTAGGGTAAATTCCCAACTTTTCCCTATCTCACTGTCCTCAAAGCAAGCATACAACTCTTTTTAAGTCTTTTGTACATTTTTTTTCCTTGTTTCTATCTAGAAACATACTGGGGAAAGTCAAAGACAACAGGATTTCTAGCTTGAGTGACTGAGAGTATGTTAGTTCTGTTACTGAGGTAAGAAATTCAGGAGAAGGACCAGACTAAGGTAATAATGAAGGATTTGATTTGGGACATGTTGAATTTGAAGGCCTGAGGGCATCTAGCGAGCAGTTTAAAATGTTTTAGTATTTTGGCTCTGGAGTGCAAAACTGAAATGTAGATCTACGAGTCATCAATAGAGATAATTGAAGCTTTCCCCAGAGGATGACAATGTTGAATATCTGGACTGAAAAAAGACAAGGCTAAGAACGAAACGTTTAACAGTGGCCACATAAAATGGGTATTTGGTGGAGGAATCTCCCAGGAAGAGAAAGGAGTGCTCAGAGGGTATGAGGAAAATTTGATGAGTTTAACATTGGATCAGCCAAAGCTGGACATGACTGCAGAAAGAAGATAAATCAGTCACATCAAATGAAGCAGAAAGCTCCTAGAGAACAAAAATTCTTATGATGTTGCTGAGTTCATCAATGAGGAGGTAGTTTAATGGTGTTAGAGAAAATAATCCCAGTGAATTTTTAGAGACAACTTGCAAACAGTTAAGAAATAAGTTAAGGAGTAAATTGTAGCAATGAAGTCAAAATGGTAAATGTAGACTGCTATTTTGAGAAGATGTTATACAAAACATATAAAGTAAAAAGAAACAAATCCATATGATATTCATATGATCCATATATTCTAAAACATAATATGGGGTTAAATTACTATTTCACTGTAATTTCTGACTCTAGAATTAAGCACTTTATACTAATAGGTCTTATGATTACACCAGGTAGTCAACAGATCTCGCTATTATATAAAGGAGAAAAATGGAGTCCCAGCTATTCAGGAGGCTGAGGCAGGAGGATCACTTGAGCCCAGGAGTTTGAGGCTGTAGTGTGCTATGATCGTGCCTGTGAATAGAAACATAACCTGATCGAGCCTGGGGAACATAGTGAGACCCTGTCTCTGAAAAATTAACTAATTAATTAGTTAATTTTTAAAAAGAGAAAAGTGGAAATACATTTTTATGGATAGATTTCATTGAACCTAAATAGAGTTACATGTATTTTCTTGTTTTTTTCTTTTTTTTTTCCTTCCTAGTTCCCTTTTAGGTGTCCAATTGTTAGATGTCCAATCATTTTCTTTGAGATCAATTTTCATGTAATTCTGCCTGGATTGAATGCCAGATCAAGCTTTGAAAATTTTAATCCAACTTAGATTCTGTCAGAATCACCACTAAATCTAGTGAATCACTACATCTCTTCTATATTGTATCCTAATCCCTTGGGGAGTGAATGTCTGGGAAGCCCCTTGCGCCTCTAGCCCTGGCCTCTACCATACATAGACTTATAGGATGACAAATCTGGAGGTGATATTAGGATTCTTCTAGCTCATCTGCCTCAATTTCATAGGTAAATGAACTGAGGCCCACAGTGGGAAAATGACTTGTTCTGGAAGCATCGTTGCCAAACGATTGCAGCATGAGCATTAGCGTCTGAGCCGGGGTTGAATCCTGGATCCATTATTACCTAATTGTATGGCATTAGGCTAGGTCATTCAGCTCCTCAGCCTCAGTTTTCCCATTTAAAAATGGTGCTGGTGGTCACCACACCTTTCTTTTATATTAATAGTTGCTATGTGTATTGAATGAATAAAATGTGAAAGCACCTAGTCAGTGCCTGGGACACAGTAGAAACTCGACAAGTTGATTCCCTCCGCCTTTGCACAGTTAATGCAGCAGAAGCAAAACTCAAAGCAAACCTAGGTCTTCTGACTTCCAGGCCAGAACCTTGTTCATATATAAGGGTCTTCAAATCAAGATACCCCTGGAGGTGTATGAAGACTTTCCAAGGGGTACATGCGTGTGGATTGTTTTAAGAAAATTGATTTCCAGATCCTCAAGTTTCATATGAAGTCTTTACCTAAATTGATCTGAGTATGCACCTGCAGTTGGGAGTTTTGTTTGCCTCCTCATATCACAGTGGCTCTTCTACTTTATAGAAGGAAGACAGTTTAACTCTTTTACATGCACAACCTTAAGATTTAAAGTTGTACATCAGCCTGAAGTGTTAAACCTGCAAGCAACAAACAAAGGAACATCGTAACAATTCTTTTGATCCAGATATATAAACTACCTCTCAATCAATCTCATTAAGAGAAGTAGTTTTGAGCTGGGCGTGGTGGTGTCCACCTGTAGTCCCAGCTACTTGGGGGGTTGAGACAGGAGGAGTGCTTGAGGCCAGGATGCTATGCAGCATGCTATGGTTGTTCCTGTGAACAGCCACTGCGCTGCAGCCTAAGCAACGCAGCGAGAACTTGTGTCAAAAAAAAAAAAAAAAAGAGAGAGATCCAATTCTGATAAAATTTTACTTTTTAGGTTCAATAAGATTATTAAAATTTGTGATAAAATAGGCTATTTTGCTAACTTGTAATAACTGTTTTAGTGGCTCAATGCAAAAAAAACCTTTTTGATATTTAAGCTTTATGGTCACAGGAAATTTTTAAAAATTTCAGTTTACATATGTATGTATATATTTGTTGAAGAATGATAGAGCGATCAATGAAAGACATCAAACATAAGAATATACTATATTAGGTTAAAATCTGTGGAGAAAATGGGATGGAACTATAAGTTCAAGGTGAAAAAAATCATAAAATTTTCAACTGTGAAAGCAGAGCTTGTTATAAATTTTAAAATGGATGAAGTGAATATCAAGAGACTCTGGTATTTAGATATTGAAAAAATGTAAAAGAGTGATGAAATAGATTTATTTATAATATATTGAAAATTATATCCTTTTCAATGCTTTAAACTTATGATGAAAAAATTTAAGTGACAACTTAAAAATGCATTAAAAAGCACATAGATTTTCAAAATTCTTTGAAAAAGAGATAGTGCCTACACTACCATGGGAAGATCTACAGCCACCTTAAAGCCTTACCCTAATTCTAGTCCCTGGCTGAGGGACAGCTTTACTTTTTTGGTTCTCAAACAGTAGACACACACACACCATATCCCCAGGGCTTGTGCCCTCTTCCTCTGACCTTACCTGCTCAACCCAACATTCTCTTCCTTTGCCTTTTAGGGGTATCTCTTTTGCTTCAAGCCCTGTATGTTTACCCTTTTCCCTTTTCAGCCATTCCCTTGCCCCCCCCACACACACCTACTCATTTCCTTCTGAAATTTTCATTTTTCCTGCCACACAGTTATTAGCCTCTTGTTGAAGTTGTTCTGGACATTAGGAGACAGCTTCTTCCTTCATCTATCTATCCAACAGAAATTCTCCATCTTTAGCGTGCATCAGAATCACCTGGAAGACTTATTGAAACACATATTATGGGGTCCTCCCCCCATAGTTTCTGACCCAGTAGGGCTGGAATAGAGCTTGAAAATTTGCATTTCTAACAAATTCCCAGGTGCTGCCTGTGATGATGGTCGGGGGACCTCACCTTGAGAACCACCACTCTAAGCTAATGTCTGGTCTGCTCACCAGAAGTCACGTAGCTAAATGGCAGGCACCTTCATTTCTAGGGCTAAAAGTGGCATCAGAAGAGATGGACTAGGTACAAAGGCAGAAATATATGAGCTTTCTAAAATAGATTTCTCATGAAATCTAAAAGTTCTTAAGGATTAGATTGATTTAAAGCAAAAATCAAAGCAAAAGTGCCACAGATAGGAAAACACTGATTCAAAGTTTCACAGGATTCACCCCAACCCCAAAATACAGGAACTCACATTCATGGCAGACCTTCTATATGCCAGACATTCTTCCAGGCAAGTTACCATGTGCTATCTTATTTAGTCCTCACACCATTTTTGTAAGCTAAGTTTTATTATTCTCTTCATTACCCATAAGAAAACTGAAGATCAGAAAGGTTAAGTTTATTGGAAATTGTCCATAAAAAATGTTTGCTAATTTCAAGTGGCCATACAAAAGGATGAAAAAGTCATAATTTTGTTAACCTGCTGTTACAAGCAAGTACAGTAAATACTTGCAGAAAATCATGTGAATGTATGTAAAAAAAAAAAAATCAATAAATAGAACAGTCAGATTTCCCTAAAGGATAAACAGTTGGTCCCTACCAAGTCATTCATCAACCACAGAGAACAGAAAAGAATCTGGAATCTCATCCCATCTACTACTCTTTATTGATTTTAAAAAGAGGCATTTGATTTCATCAACTCTAACCCAGTTCTCTCAGCAGTATTAAAAAAAAGAAACTATACATAATAATTATGATTTAGAAACTCAACATATATAAACCACAAAAGAACCCTAGATTATAAAATATTTTAATATCCTACAGAATGGGCTGATAAAAACTAATAATTAGGGAATGTTTCCCATTGTATAGAGAAATTGCATAGGGGTGTGCGTATGTGTGAATGTATGTCTATAGTGTGTTCTCATATTGTTATTATTCTCAATGACTGGAATCTAATCAAAAATTACTAGGCATGCAAAGAAGCAGGATATTATAACTCATTTAGAAGATAAATCAATCAAACTCAACCCAGAACTGACATAGATTTTAGAATTATTGAATGACGATACTAAAATAGTATCCCATAGGTTCGAAATCTTAAATAGAGACATGGAAGTTATATAAAAAGTTCAACAAACTTTTAAAGATTAAAATTACAATGTGTGAAATGAAAAATATAATAGATGTGATCAACAGCTGATTAGACATTACAGAAGAAAAGATTAGTGAACTTGAAGACATAGTAATAAAAGCTATCCAAAATTAAACAGAGAGAAAAGAGAATTTAAAAAATATGAGAGTATCAGTGAATTATGGGACAACTTTAAGAAGGCTAAAGTACATATAATTTGAATTCCTGAAGGAGAAAGGGTGTAGACAGAAAAATATTTGAAGAAATAACGGCCTAAGAAGGCTAAAGTACATATAATTTGAATTCCTGAAGGAGAAAGGGTGTAGACAGAAAAATATTTGAAGAAATAACGGCCAAAAGTTTTCCAAGTTTCGTAAGACCTGTAACTCCTAAGATCCAAGAAGGTGAGCAAACCTCAAACACAAGACACATGGAGAATACTATGCCAAGAGTGTAGTTTTGATAATAATAATAAAGTGTCCAAAACCAGTGATAAAGGGAAAAGCTAAAAAGAATTAGATATGTTACGTATAGAGGAATGAAGATAAGGATGACAGGATATTTCTTGTTAGAAAGAATACAAGTGAAAGGACAGTACAACATCTTTAAAGTTCTATAAGAGGAAAAAAAAATCTGTCAACCTAGAATTCTATATCAGAAAAAATATCTTTCAAAAATAAAGGTAGGATAATGAAATTTTTCATATATATATAAAAGCTGAAAGTCGAAAAAAGTTCATCATCAGCACACCCTCACTATAAGAAATAAGGACATTTTGGGGCCAGGTATGGTGGCTCATGCCTGTAATCCCAGCACTTTGGGAGGCCAAGTGAGAGGATTGCTTGAGGCCAGAAGTTCAAGACCAGCCTGGGCAACATAGCAAGACCCGCGTCTGTATAAAAATTTTTAAAAAATTAGCCAGGTGTGGTGGTGTGCCTGTAATCCTAGCTACTTGGGAGGCTGAGCCAGAAGAATTGCTTGAGCCTGGGAGTTGGAGTGAGCTGTGATCACATCACTGTACTCCAGCCTGGGTTCTGGGTGACAGAATGAAACCCTTCCTCAAACCTTAAAAAAAAAAAGAAAGAAAGAAATAATAAGGACATTTTTATTTCTGCCTTTCTTCTATGGATGCATTTTTATTTCTTTTTCTTGCCTTATTGCACTGGCTTGAACCTCCAGTACAATGTTAAGTACAAAGTGGACATCTTGCCTTGTTCCTGATCTTAAGGGGAAAAGACATCTTTGTAAATAGGCCTTTTATCAAATTATCTTTAGTCATCCATTCTGAATGTACATCTGTTTCCTGTCAGTATCATACCAATTTTTTCCCTAAATAGAGGACAAATAAAAATCAGAAGAAAGAAATTATAGAAGACGGAACATGGCTTGGCATTAAAAAATAAAGACAAAAACTTTCTAACAGTGAACACCATTAAGCAATGGAAATGGTTGCCTTGGGAGAATGTGCCTCTCTAGAAGTTCCATAGGACCACATGCTATGAATAATGTGGCAGTGATTTTTACCCTTAGTAAGAGAAGAAACTAGTCAACCTCTTCAGTTCCCGTACGGCTATGATGATTCTGTAATCTCAGGCCATGAGAGGTTGCCTCCAAGAAGGGAAATTATGAGAAAACCATGTATTTGAATGCTTTATGTCCAGTGTTACATACAGGCAAACCAATAGACCACTATTTTTTAATGAATATGTTCAAATTGTGTTTAAAATGTCCTCTTGAAATTTTTCCCAGGAATCTTTAGCAGCAAATTCATTGTAAATCCTCAAAACTTTAATGTTTCATGATGAAATTCCATTGCATAGAAATGTTTGCATCTGTTAGGAGTAGAGAAGACTGATAGAAGAAATACTTATTGTTAAAAGAAAGCCCTGATTGGATAACATTATAAGAAAAGATGGTGCTCTATGTACTAATAGTACTGAACTCTCGGGTAAGTGTTTGACAGTTTGTAGGTATCTCTCTGACCTCTTTAGGTCAGTGGAAAGAGAACAAACGCCTCTTCCCGATTATACCCTCATGAAGCTCCAGGTGCAATGGATTATAGCCTGGATTATACCGTCCAGGTAGCTGAAATGAGAATGCTTCAAGATACAGGAACAGATACATTCCCAGAAAGGAAATAGGACAAACAATTAATTAAGAGCTGAGCACTGGCAGAAAGATCAACATAGTAGCCCTGGAAGCCAAGCAGCGAAGTGAATAAATGCGGCCTACAAAAGATTTGTAGCGAGGGTCAAACTTAGATCTGGGTCGACATTCCAGATACTTTAGCAACAATAATGGATGAAATTCAGATAGATTGGGATTCCATTTGTACATAATTGTTCATATTTTATTATTTAAGAAGTAATATATGCAAGGGTGTATAATGAAAAGTCAATCTATACTTTTTCCTAATCACTGTAACCCCAATCAACCAAGTCCCTTACCAGAGGCAAATACTGTTACCAGTTTCTGGTGTCTCCTTCTAGTGATAGTCTATGAACATACAACCAGGCAGTAGCGTGGGGAGGGCAAGGCAGGGCATAACTGAACCACAATGGACACATTGTTCTGTACTTCACATTTAACTTCTAACAATGTATCTTTGCTATTTTTAGGTACAGTACGGCCTCATACTTTTTAACAGCAGCACAGTTTTCCATTGTGTGGAAGTACAACTATTTATTTGACCAATCTGAAAGTGATGAATATTTAGATTGTTTCCAGTTTTTTGCTAGCATTTTTCTTCTGCTTTTTAAAAAGATATGCACCATAATGATGATTTTTTAATGACTATGCTTAATAAATGTATCAGCTAGGAGATAACACTTCATACCTATCAAAGTAGCTAACATAAAAGGTTTAAATCCTTTGCTAAAGGGGCTGTAGAAAAACAGGCACACCGATTAGTTTTAAGAATATATATATATTTATATGCATATATATATGTGTGTGTTTGTGTTGCCCAAGTACCATTGCAATTATTCTCAAACCTAGCTGTTTATCAGAATTTCCTTAGAGTCTTTATTCAAAATACAAATGCTTAGGTCATATCCCTGGGGATTTGGATTTAGAAGGACTCAGTTAGAACCTAGATATATGTCCGTTTGAAAATACTCCATGGGTATATCATATATTTTGAAAATATTTCAGAGGATTATGATTTAGAGCTGGGGTTAAGAACCAATCATTTATAGAGAATAGTTAACCAATTTACACCCTTATTAAATATGAATGGCTTATTTTATGAAAAAGCATTCCTTAGTGTGAAGTGCTTTAACTCAGCTCTCTTTCTGTTCTCTAACCTGGGAGCAGAATTGAAAGAGCTACTCTACCCATCCTAACCTCAAGCTCAGGCGTGCACTTATTAAAGGCTACCAACAGTTCAGTCTTAGTTCTTAGAAGAAATGGCCTTTGTAGAACTTGCCTCATGAAGTCAGCCCCTATTGAGAGATGACAGACATCACTGTCTCTGTTGTTACACATTAAACATTTTTTATGGAAAAAAGCACAAAGAGTTTATTGTATTAATGCAGCTATTTATGTAAATCTCTTGATGTCTATCATCGTTAAAATATAATATATAGTTTTAATGTCTCTGTACATATTAGTTTCATTCTTTTTCCACTTAGCTTTATTTCATATGCACATTTCGATACACAGTTATAGCTCACAAAGTTGTCATTTAGACATTATTTTACTACATATTTTGCAAAATCAGTCTTTGACTCTGGGCATTTATGTTGTGTTCAGTTTTTCCTCATTATAAATGGTGTAGCTATAAATACCATTATTCAAATGACCTTTTTCCCATTTTTTTTTATTTTTTTATTTTTATTTTTTTTTTTTTTTGAGACAGAGTCTCACTCTTTTGCCCAGGCTAGAGTGAGTGCCGTGGCATCAGACTAGCTCACAGCAACTTCAAATTCCTCGGCTCAGGCCGGGCGTGGTGGCTCACGCCTGTAATCCTAGCACTCTGGGAGGCCGAGGCAGGCGGATTGTTTGAGCTCAGGAGTTCGAGACCAGCCTGGGCAAGAGCGAGACCCCGTCTCTACCAAAAATAGAAAGAAATTAATCGGACAGCTAAAAATATATAGAAAAACTTAGCCGGGCATGGTGGCGCATGCCTGTAGTCCCAGCTACTTGGGAGGCTGAGGCAGTAGGATCGCTTGAGCCCAGGAGTTTGAGGTTGCTGTGAGCTAGGCTGACGCCACGGCGCTCACTCTAGCCAGGGCAACAAAGTGAGACTCTGTCTCAAAAAAAAAAAACAAAACTTTTTTTTGTAGAGATGGGGTCTCACTATGTTGACTAGGCTGGTCTTAAACTCCTGGCCTCAAGGGATCCTCCCTCCTTGGCTTCCCAAAGCACTGGGATTATAGGTCTGAGCCACTGGTCCTGGTGCTATATTTCTTCTTATGTGAACCATTTAATCATAGCCATGTCCACTGGCTAAGGGAGTCTAAGTATTTATTAAATATGTGTGTACCTATATTTCTCAATTTATAAAAGTAATGCTCATTCTGTTCATTTTATTCCAGCCACACTGGCCTTAACTCTTCCTTGAACAATCCAGGGGTGCTTCTCCCTCAGAGCTGTTGATTTTTCTGTTCCCTCTGTTTGGAAACCTCTTTCCCCACTGTCCACATGGCTTGCTTCCTCTCCTCTTTCAAGTTTCTGCTCAAATGTCTTCTACAAAAGGTCTCTCCTATCACTTCATTTAAAATGGCAACCCTTGGCCAGGTGTGGTGGCTCATGCCTGTAGTCCTAGCACTTTGGGAGGCTGAGGCAGGAGGATTGCTTAAGGCCAGGAGTTAGAGACCAGCTTGAGCAAGAGCCAGACCCTGTCTCTACAAAAGATAGAAAAATTAGCTGGGCATGGTGGCATGCACCTATAGTCTCAGCTACTCAGAGCACTGAGGGAGGAGGATTGCTTGATTCCAGCAGTTTGAGGTTGCAGTGAGCTATGATGACACCACTGCAGTCTAGCCCAGGAGACAGAGTAAGACTCTGTCTCAAAAAAAATAAATTAATTAAAAAAATAAATAAGATAAAATGGCAACCTTTATCTCCTTCCCTGATTTTTCTCCAGTGTACATTTCACCTCTATACTGTAAAACGTACTTATTTTGCTTATTGTCAGTCTCTACTATTAGAATACAAAACCGATAAAGTCAGGAATTTTGTCTGTTTTATTCTGTGCCAGATCCCCAACAGTTACAATAAAGTCCAGCACTTTGTAAGCACTCAGTAAATAATTATTGAATAAATAAATTGTCATTTGTATAAAAGTGATATTGTAACATAATATATCATTCTAGAACTTGCTTTCTCAATGAACGATCCATTTTGGAAATCTTTTCATGTTGGTACATACAGATCTTTTTCATAATTCTTAGCAGCGTAGTTTATTTGCTTCTCATTAATAGACATTTGAATCATTATCAATTTGGTGCTGTCACAAATAATGTAATAATGTATCTATCTTCATGCAATTGTGTTTTTTTGAGCTTTTGTCCATTATATTTATCGCAAGTATTTTTCCATGGCTTACATTTTTATCTTTTGCATATGATAAAAACTTAACACTGAAAATGAAAGTAAATCTCTCTCTCCAACCCTAAGTTCCCCTTGTTTCTCACATATCACCTCAGAGATAGTGCATACACAGGCATTTGTAACCAAAGCAAAAGTTTCACAAACATACTTCTCCTTACTACATTCAATGTACTTTGATGCACTCTATTTTATTCTATTCATTTCATTTTATTGAAAAATATTTGTATTGATTTCAAAATCACTAGTTCATTGAGATCCACAGTTTGAAAAGTTCTATCCTTTTCTCCCCTACCTCATGTTGAACCAGTCTATGGAAGCAAGTACCTATTTGAGTTTTCCTGTCTGGCAAGCCAGTAACTTATCAGAACTGGAGACCTCCTTGAACCCCAGCCCAATTAAGTAAGGTCTAGTTCTTATCCATCTTTTCCCAAGAGTGGAGACCCAGCCACCATACCTGCCAAGAATGAACAGATGGTCTCAAACTAAGCCACTGCTACAGATGGCAACCACCTGACTTTGAATCTGTATGCCCAGCCCCATATATTCCCCATATGCCTAGATAAACAGGGATATCATTTTGAGACTGGCTGACTTCCATGCTGATACTTTGCATTGCCAAGGCCAACCTGAGGCTCACAACACATGTTAAGATTATATCTAGGCCCCACTAGCTGGTAGGTTTAGGATGCCTGCCTTGGTCAAGATCACCTCAGGAACAGGGTGACCCTAAGCATGTACATTAGGGACATTGATACCTACAGCTCAGAGTGCCTGGGGATGCAGGCAAGGATTCATAGGAATCAATCAAGAAGAAAGATTCTTCACTTGGGCTGATGTCTAAAAGAGTCTTTTTCCTACTTTCTCTTCTACAATTTTTATGGTTTCATGTCCTACATTTAAGTCTTTTATCTATCTTGAATTAATTTTTGTATATGGTGAGAGATAGGGTCCTGTTTGATTCTTCTGCATGTGGCTATCTAGTTTTCCCAGCATCATTTATTGAATAGGGCTTCCTTTTCCCAGTGTATGTTGTTGTCTACTTTGTCAAAGATAAGTTGGTTGTAGGTAGATGGTTTTATTTCTGGGTTTTCTATTCTATTCCATTGGTCTATGTCTCTACTTTTATGCCAGTACCATGCTGTTTTGGTTACTGTAGCCTTGTAGCATAATTTGAAGACAGTTAATATGATGCCTCCAGATTTGTTCTTTTTACTTGATTGTTTTGTCTATTTGGGCACTTTTTTGGTTACAAATGAAGCTTAGAATTATTTTTTTCTAGATCTGTGAATTATGACATTGGTATTTTGATGGGACTTAGTTAAATTCTGCACAGCAAAGGAAATAATCAACAGAGCAAACAGAGATCCTACAGGATGGGAGAAAATATTAGCAAACTAGACATTCAATAAAGGGCTAATATCCAGAATCTACAAAGACTCAAACAAATCATCAAGAAAAAAATGAACAAACCCATTAAGAAGTGGGCAAAAGACATGAACAGAAGCTTTTCAAAAGAACACAGACAAATGGTCAACAAATATATGAAAAAATATTCAACATTATTGATCATCAGGGAAATGCAAATTAAAATCACAATGAGATACCACCTTACCCTGTCAGAATGGCCATTGTTAAAAAGTCAAAAAACAATAGATGTTGACCTGGATGCAGAGAGAAAGGAACACTTATACACTGTTGGTGGGACTGCAAATTAGTACAACCTCTATGGAAAACAGTATGGAGAGTCCTTAAAGAAATAAAGGTAGACTTACCATTAAATCCAGCAGTCCCACTACTGGGTATCTACCCAAGGGAAAAGAAGTATTTTATAAAAAAGACACGTGCATTTGAATGTTTGTTGTAGCACAGTTCACAATTGCAAAGATGTGGAATCAACCTAAATGCCTAGCCATTCTTGAATGGATAAAGAAAATGTGGTATATGTATAACACGGGTTACCATTCAGCCATAAAAAGGAATGAAATGTTGTCTTTTGCAACAACTTGGATGGAACTGGAGACCATTATCCTAAGTGAAGTATCTCAGGAATGGAAAAACAAACACCACATGTTCTCACTAATAACTGGGAGCTAATCAATGGGCACATGTGGGAACAAAGAGATGTAAAGGACATTGGAAACCAAGAAGGAGGGAAAGGAGGAGGAGGATGAGGGGTAAAAACTTACATGTTGAGTACCATGAACACTATTATGGTGATAGGCACATTAAAAGCCCTGACTTAAGCATTACACCAGGTATCCCTATAATAAAAATATTTGTACCCTCTCATTATTTTGAAATTTTAAAAAATTAAAAATTCTTAAAAAAAAAAAAGAAAAAGATTCTATGACTCCTACATTAAATCCAGCTGAAAGCGTAACTCCTTTCTTTGGCATTTGTCTCAAGACCTGTGAGATCATATTGGGTAAACAATTGAAATACAAATCGATATGACCAGAATATGAAAAACAGATCAGGTCAGAGAAGCAGATTTTTCTCAATTAGGTAAAGAAGGAAACACTTAAAAAAATATTCTGTTCTTGGAAAAGATTTTGTGAAAGATGGGTTTATTCATTGACTCACTCAGCCATTCATTCATTCATTATCTGTGACACACTAATGGATGCTTGCTTTCATTCACTTCTAGGGTTAGATGTGCACACCATTTCCTATTTTCTCTGTGTTTTGGGATGTTATAGGTAGGTGGACATGTTTAAGTTACTTGTGCAACTTAAATATGCATATTTCATAGACAACATCATTTGGCTTTAATGTCAGTGGGCCCCTGGTGACCAATCTGTAGTGTCAAAGAAGTCAGTTCTACACAATAAGTAAGTTCCTTAAGTGTGTTTTCCTTTGTTGGGTAGGTGACTTCCTATTGCAGCAAAGTACAGATGGAGATAATGACAGGCTCCTGAAAAATAAAGTAGATTGGGAATGGTGAAATACTCAATACCTAAACCCAGATGTCAGGAGAAGTGACTTTGTTCTTCAAAATTTAAGAAGTATGTAGCCCCTTACCCGCACCCCACCTGCATTCTCAGGAGACAGCACAGCCCTCTGCCATTGCAAAAAAGGCTGGGAAACTCATATTGTTATGGTCACTTGACTGTAGCTCTGGTTTCTAATGTCTCATTTGCAACTCATTTTTGGCAGTTCTTTTTCCCTGTGCCCCTTTGTCATACCCAATATGGAGCTTAACTTCTTTTTTTATTTTGTAACCTCCTTCCCTTCCCTGCTATCCCAAATCTCCCATGAGAC